>NW_020948910.1:27227-184356 GCF_900497805.2 Vombatus ursinus | reverse complement strand
GGGATGATAGAGAGGAGGGCAGATTGGAAAGGGGGTAATCAGAAGCAAATACTTCTGAGAAGGGACAGGGTCAAAAGAAAGAATAGAATGAATGGGTGGGGTGGGATAGGATTAAAGGAAATAGAGTTAGTTTTTCATAACATGTCTACTATGGAAGTGTTTTGCATAACTGCACATATATAACCTATATTTAGGTGCTGGCCTTATCAATGAGGGTGAATGGGGAAGGAAAGAAGGGAGAAAATTTGGAACCCAAAGTTTTAAAAACACGTGTTTAAAAAAAAATGTTTTCACATGCAACTGGGAAATAAGAAATACAAGAAATGGAGTACAGAAATCCATCCTGCCCTACAGAAAAATTGAAGGGGAAGAGGATAAGAGAAGGGCGGGGAGAGATAGAAGGGAAGGCATATTAGGGGAAGGGGTATTCAGAATGCATGCCATCTTGGGGTGGGGGGAGGGGCGAGATGGGGTGGAAATTTCGAACTCAAAATCTTGTGGAAGTAAATGTTAAAAACAAGAAATTAAATAAAAATAAAAATTACCATAAAAAATTTTCTGTGTGTTAATTTAATCTTCAGAATTGATATCATTTCCATTCTCTTTTGGGTGATTTAGAGCATTCTTTCATATGGTTATTAATGCTTTGCATTTCTATCAAGAAATGTTTGTTCATATGCTTTGATAACATTAGCTATTGTTTGACCATTTGTCTATTGAGGAATTGCTTTTGGTCTTATTTCTGTTAATTGTCTATATAATTTAGGTATCAAATGCTTATTAGAGATATGTAATAATTTTTTCTTAGTCAACTGCATCCTACTCCCTAAACTTTAAACTTGTTTTTTTCCCCATCACTGCTTGTTTCTCTTTCATGTGGTGCTACTGTTCATACTCTCCTACTGCCCTTCTCCATCAGATTTTACAAATAAGTTCCTTTTTTAATGCAGTAGTGCCCTTACCTGCCATGTTGGTGCACTTGGTGAGTTAAGTCAAAGGTTTGCTGCTTAACTGAATGACATATTTTTTTCTTTTTTTTTTTTTCCCTTCTGTCTTTGTATTAACTCTTGTCTTTAACAAGTCAGCAGTACACAAAAAGGTGATTCAAGAATGACGTCAATGTCAGTTAAAATCAGTTTCTTTTTTTTGTGATATTATTCAGTGTTTACCAAGTTGTCCACGTCTTGGTGATGTCTTTTCTTACTTATGTAGGATGCTTTTAAGAAAGCAGACAAAGTTTGTTTCCAAGACCACATACTAAGTTTTTTGTTTTGTTTTGTTTTGTTGTCGGGTTTGTTTTTTTTTAACGTCACTGTACTTCCCTGACACAGAATTTAGGAACACAGGGTCACTTCCATCCTGTGATAAAGCATTTTGGAGTAGGAATTCTTGGTTACTCTTTCAATGTATTGTTTTCATAAATATAGTTCTTTATGAACCATTCTATAAAACTTATATTTTGTTGTCCTTTATAAAAATATAAAGCTAAAATTATTATATTTTATTATTTTTCCTTCTAAATGTAGTCTATTTAAATGAAGTTTTTTTTTTTTAAATTGTGCATATAGAAGGCAGAAAACTTTAGAAATCTTTGAATAATAGGCAGGCATTCTAAAAAGTTATGGATTGTTTGGAAAGACAAAAGATTACAAAGTACTTATTTTAATGATCAGACATGAAGAAAAAAATGATAAAATGTAACTCTCAAGATGTTTGGATTCAGAATCTGCCTTTTTCTGTCATATTTGGAGTTTCTGTATATTTAAAACAAAAAGCAATTTATTTTATGGAGAAATGACAGAAAATCAGTTAAATACAACTTTTAACCTAACTTGTATCATTTTTCAGTACTAAAGACTTTGTAGTACCTGCACAGTGAACTATATTAAGTGGTAGCTGCCATTAGCAATAATTTTAGAGTAACTTCTAACTTTTTTTTTTCTCATTTCTTCAGAGGAGTTTTTAGCAAGGCAATTTTTGGATACATATCTTAATGTCTTTTCCATGTTAGACTCTTCCCCAAAGGCAGTTCTAAGATTTGGGGATGAGAATCATCTTCAGTAGGCTGGCTACTTCATGATGAATTCTTTGACTATGGCAATTCCTGAAACAAAGAAAAATAAACTAAATGGATCTTAATTCCCTGCCATCCTCCTATTTCTGTAGTGACAATGTCAGTGTAGCAGCAAAAGATGTTAAGAATCACACTATTTTTAGATTGTCTTAGAAACATTTAAAATACTTTTCTGTTGATATTTTTGAAATTGGTTTCTATCACTATAATTTTCCCCTCTATCCCTCTGCCACCTTTACCAGACACCCAAATAATAGTAATAGTACTAGCTAGTATAATAATAGTAATAATGATAGTAATAATAATAATGATAAAAGTAGGTAGTATTTATGTAACACTTACTGTGTGCACAGGTACTATTTCTAAGTGCTTTGCAAATGTTATGTATCATTTGATCACCATTCCAATGAGGTAGGTGGTGATAAGAAAACTGAGGCAAAAGGGTTTTGTGGTTTGCCTCAGGTCACACATAGCTGTTACATGTCTGAGATAGGATTTGAATTCAGGTCTTCATTGGCCACAAGCCCATCTAGATTTGATAAGAAAACAAAAGCCCACAATCTTTTGCTTATAAGAAACACACCCAGAAACCACAAGAATAAAAACGAGGAGACTGGGGGAAATATGCATGGAGGATTAGATGCATCCAAAAAAGCAGGAGTTGCAATCATCCTGTCATATAAAGAAAAAAAAATTCACAATTATAAAGAGATAAAGAAGGTAATTATCTACTGTCCCACCTAGCCGCCTGTATAAAAATAGAATGTTTTTTTAAAGACAAAAAGAGAGAAAGAGTGAGAGAGAGAATAGATCTATTCAGCACATTAAAAAAAAGTGAATGTGAAATGTACCACACTTACTGTTATTGACCTCTGACCTCTGCAGAGGTATAGGGGTGTTTTCTCACAGCTCTTACTTCAAGTTATGTTTGTTTTTTTAAATTTTGAAATAATTGCTTTTGATTTTTTTTGTTTGTATGTTTCTTTCTGTTTCCATTCTTATGGTCATTAGGTATATTGTTTTCTTTGGTATGTTTCTTTTCTTTGGCTGTACATAATATACTGCTTCAATTCTTATGGATTTTTACATATTTCAGCACATAAGTAATTTCTTACAGCTCAGTATCATAGCATTTGTGTATCACACTTCAGGCATTTCCCAATTAATGTTTATTACTTTGTTTACAGTTCTTTGTTATCGCAAAAAGTGTCACTAAAAATATTTTAATGTATATAGGAACTTTCTTTTTATCCATGGTCTCCTTGAGATATAAGCCTAATAATAGATTCTGATTCAAAGAATATGGAAATTTTAGTCATTTCATTTATTTATTTCCAAATTGTTTTCCAAAATAGTTGTACTGATTTATAGCTTCATTACCAAAATGCTAGTGTGCCTGTCTTTCCACAACTTCTGTAATATTGACATTTCCCATCTTTTGTCATTGCTAATTTATAGGGTGTAAGATAAAACCTCAGGGTTGTTTAGATTTTTATTTCTCTTATTAATGTGTAGAACATTCTTTCATATTGTTAACCATTTGAAATTTTTCTTTTGAGATATCTTTGTTTATAACCTTTGGCCCTTTATCTGTTGGGGAATGACTTTTAGCTTCATGTGTTCATTGTTATATCTGTTAATGACGTACATATTTTAGATACCAAACCTTATCAGAGAAATTGTGATAGACTAAAGTGTATTCAGTTCAGTTCTGTATTTTCCCTTTTATTTATCTTTCTGTTAAAGTTATCCAAAACCAAGAGAGGGATACTGAAATCTTCTGCCACTACTGTATTTTAACTGTCAGTTTCCTCTCATAGTTTGGTTAATTTTCTTTATGACTTCAGATGCCAGAGTATTTGGAGCATTTAAGTTTGATATTCATTTTGGTTTATTTTCTCTGGTTCCTTTAGGCACAATATAATTACCTTCTTTATCTATTTATAATTGTAAATTTTTTTTCTTTATATGATAGGATGATTGCAACTCCTGCTTTTTTGGATGCATCTAATCCTCCATGCATATTTCCCCCAGTCTCCTCATTTTTATTCTTGTGGGTTTTGGGTATGTTTCTTGTAAGCAACAGATTGTGGGCTTTTGTTTTCTTATCAAATCTGTCTTTCTTTTTCCTTTTACTGGATTGTTTAATCCATTTACATTAATGTATAGGATTTAGATTTATATTTTTCTCCCTTTTTCTCTAGTATTGTTTTTTTCTCCCGAATTAGGATTTCCTTACTCTTTCTCTGTTAAGACTATGTCTCTTTAGTTATTTTAGCTTAATCTACTTTAAGGCAGTCTTACTCCCAGTGGCTGTCTTCCGCTTGTCCCCTCAAGCCCCACGACTCCCTTCCATCTGTTTGTTAACTCTTTCCCAAATTTTGAACTTTTTAACTCATTAGTTCCCTTTTTCTTTCTTTTCTTTGGTTATTTAATTCTTCTACTTTTTCCCTTCAGTTAAGTAGTCAAGCAAAATCCTTTCTTTCCTCCCCTTCAACTTGTTTTATTCATTAGTTTTTAAAATTTCATTTTCTGCCCCCTCTCAAAAGGATTTTTTCCCACTCATTCTCCTCATTATTCATCTTCACTTTTTGTTTCTTCTAGACTTTTATTCTTTGATTTATAGCCCTTATACTTATTTAGTCTTTCTTTCTCTCTGTGTTCCTAATATAATTAAACCTTCTAAAGTACCCATTTTGGGTTCTTTCTTCTAAATAGTTACTCTTACTGCCTTATAGATCTTGCTTTCTGTTCCTTCCCAACCTCCACCTCCAGCTCCTTTTTGTGTTGTGTCTCACTTTTGAAATACCATTTCTTTTTTTTTTTTTTTTTTGAGGTCTCATTTAAGGACTTTTTCATTATTATTTTTTAACTGATTTTTTATTAATTTATTTATTTTTAGTTTTCAACATTCACTTCCACAAGATTTTAGTTCCAAATTTTCTCCCCATCTCGTCCCTCCCCCAGCCCCAAAATGGCATGCATTCTGATTACCCCTTCCCCCAGTCTGTCCTTCCTTCTATCTCTTCCCTCCTTCTCTTATCCCCTGTCCCCTATAGGACAGGATAGATTTCTGTACCCCATTTCTTGTACATCTTCTTTCCCAGTTGCATGTGAAAACAATTTTTTTTTAAACATTTGTTTTTAAAACTTTGGGTTCCAGATTTTCTCTCTTCCTTCCTCCCCACCCACCTTCATTGAGAAGGCAAGCAGCTCAATACAAGTTATACATGTGTAGTCATGCAAAATACTTTCATAGTAGTAATATTGTGAAAAACTAAGTATATTTCCCTTAATCCTATCCCACCCCCCATTTATTCTGTTCTCTCTTCTGACCCTGTCCCTCCTTAGAAGTGTTTGCTTCTGATTACCCCATCCCAATCTGCCCTCCCCTCTATCGTCCTCCTGCTCTCTTGTCACCTTTCCCCCGCCCCACCATTTTCCTGTAGGGTAAGATAGATTTCCATTTCCAATTGAGTGTGTATGTTATTACCTCCTTAAGCCAAATCCAATGAGAATAAGATTCACCCATTCTCTCTCACCTTCTCCTGTTTCCCTTCCACTATAAAAGTCTTTTCTTGTCTTTTTATGTGAGATAATTTACCCCATTCTACCTCTCCCTTTCTCCTTCTCCCAGTATAATCCTCTCTCACCCCTCAAATTTATTCTCCAGATATCACCCACTCATCTTCAACTCACCCTGTACCCTCTGTTTATCTCTCTATCTATTTATATATACACATATATAATTTTTTCCCTCCAACTACCCTAATACTGACAAAGGTCTCATGAGTTACAAATATCATCTTTCCATGTAGCAATGTAGACAGTTCAACCTTAATAAATCTCTTATGATTTCTCTTTCCTGTTTACCTCTTCATGTTTCACTTGAGTCTTGTATTTGAAAGTCAGATTTTCTATTCAACTCTGGTCTTCTCATCAAGAATGCTTGAAAGTCCTCTATTTCACTGAATGCCCTTTTTTTCCCCTGAAGATTATACTTAGTTTTGCTGGGTAGGTGATTCTTGGTTGTAATCCTATCTCCTTTGCCTTCTGGAATATTATATTCCAAGGCCTCCAGTCCCTTAATGGAGAAGCTGCTAAATCTTGTGTTATCCTGATTGTGTTTCCACAATACTTGAATTGTTTCTTTCTGACTGCTTGCCATATTTTTTCCTTGTCCTGGAAAGGCTGGAATTTGGCTACAATATTCCTAGGAGTTTTCCTTTGGGGATCTCTTTCAGGAGGTGATTGGTGGATTCTTTCAATTTCTATTTTGCCCTCTGGTTCTAGAATATCAGGGCAGTTTTCCTTGATAATTTCTTAAAAGATGATGTCTAGGCCCTTTTTTGATCATGGCTTTCAGATAGTCCACTAATTTTTAAATTCTCTGTCCTGGACCTATTTTCCAGGACAGAGATCTATTTTCCAATGAGATATTTCACATTGTTTTCTAATTTTTCATTCTTTTGGATTTGTTTTACTGTTTTCGGTCTCAGTTGCCCCCAGGAACTCTGATTCTCCTTTCCCTGGGACAGGATGAATAGTCTCTCTAAGCAGTGAATCTCTATAGATTATGCCCATTGTAATGTCTTAATAATATTTTATAGAATAGCTCTCATCTGTCATGGGGTGTTCATCAGTGGTGCTTCCTTCAATCACTTAAACAAAGTTTCTTACTTTCTTTTCCCTGGTTTCAATCCCTCCATTTGCTTCCTTATTTATTCCTTTTCCTTTTATTTCCTTTCCTCTTTCTGTGAGGCTTCAGGAGTTTTTATTCCTTCATTATTAACTTTTGATTTGAATAGTTAGGGTACATTATATTTCCTTCTCTCTTCTTCTCTCCCTTTTTATGTACCCCATTGTTCTGTAATTTAGTCCTACAAAAACATTGATTTGCTGTAGGTAAAATGTTGTGAGGTTTAGTCCATGATATTTTAGGCCTGTTTCTTTACCATTACTTCTGTTTACCTTTTGCTTTGGCTTTTGTCTCCTTGTTTATTTTATTTTACTTCATTTTATTTTTTAGAAAGAAATGTTCTTACTGTTATTTTATTGTCCAGGGCTGCTGAATTTATTTACCTTTTTTGTGTTTCTATTGTCTGGGATGTTTGGGAAGCAAATGATTTGTTCAAATCTGTTGTTTTTTCTTGAAAAGCTTGAAACATCTCTTCTTTTCTTTTTTTTATTAACTGTTGGGCTCATGTATGCAGGTTACATGATGTTGGGTGGTGCCTTGAGCTCCTTTGCTCTTCAAAACTGTTATTTCATTCCCTCCTGTTGTTCTTGGTGGGTACAGAATCTGAATTTCCTTTCCTTTATATTTGGAAATCTTCTCATGGTCACTTGCAGAACTTTTTATCATTGGAATTCTTGAATGTAACTACTATGTCTTGAAGTTTGCAACTGGGGTGTTTTTGTTTTTGTTTTTTTCTCTCCTGGAAATGATGTGTAGTTCCTTTTAATTGTCACTTTTTCTTGTATGATGGTTTAAGTATCTTATATTATGATGTTCAATTTTTTGATTTGTCAGGTTCTTCTAGGAGAGCTAAAATCCTTAAAATGTCTCTATATGCCTTGTCTTTGAGAGGAATGTGTTTTGTTCGTATGGAGATCGTGTTTTCCTTTTATGTTTTTACTTTTGACTTTTCTTATTCTAGATGGTCCTTCGCTTTGGTGTGTTTGAATTTCCAATTAGTTATTCTTTCTTTTTTCTTGTATGAGACTTGCCGTCATGGATTCAAGTTGTTCTATTCTGCCAATTATTTCTGTTGTGAAGGCTGCCATAATTTTTATTTTCTCTTTTAATTCTTTGAGGAACATTAGGAGAGTTGGGAGAGTTGGGTATTTTTGTAAGCCAATGGATTGTTTTCTGCAGTCCTACTGACAGAGCT
Organism: Vombatus ursinus; assembly: GCF_900497805.2. Taxonomy (NCBI): domain Eukaryota; kingdom Metazoa; phylum Chordata; class Mammalia; order Diprotodontia; family Vombatidae; genus Vombatus; species Vombatus ursinus. The sequence goes on along the minus strand of NW_020948910.1, from coordinate 176,388 downwards.
TGGTGGGTGGTAGGTGGGGGTGGGGGGGGTGGGAGAAAATGTTAAGTGAGCCTGTTAATGGGTTGAGATTACCCTTCACTGCTATTAGTTCAATAGATTTTTGTCATTTTGGTTATTGATGACCCAAATCGTGTGTACAGCTGAAATTGCTTTATCTTTTGCATATAATTCTTATTTTCCAGAGGTTTGAGAAGTTGTAAGGACTCGAGAAAATGTCTAGTACTCCATTTTGTTGGTTTTGTGATCTAGGTGATTGTCTATAAATATTAATTTTGTCCTCGGTACTCTAAATGTGACATTCTTATCAAATGAATAACAATTGGAAGTACCACTATAAGTATTGAATCATGTCAAACCTATCAAATCCTGTCAAGAAAACCAGAAGCAGAAAAGGAAGTGGGGGTTAAATGGAGAGACAGCTAATATTTACTTGGAAAGATTAAAAACAAAGTAATTGACATTATGTATCACAAAGGCAAGAAGAAATATATTTTGTTAGTCACACGTTGCAATGCTCATAATAAATACTTGCAAAAAAGAACAACGTGAAAATAGTTGGACCTTATGCACTTACATGTATTACAGAAGATAAAGAGGTAGAGAAATTCTGCTAAGAACCAAATGTATCTCTTTAGATTAAATCAACATATTAAAATACTCTGCAGCTTCAAAACAAAAGTGGTCACCGACAAAGATGGCAAAAGATATTTTGTAAAATGTGATTGAATAATAAGAAATGAGACCACATGCTCTTAGACTATACAGAAGCCTCATGCCTGGATATCATGAATAGTTCAAGGGGAAAAAAAGGAAGTGATGGAAATGCCAAGCATCAAATAACATCACAAAAATGAAATTGATTATAAGGAAATAACTGTTTACTGATGTGGGAGTTATTTTTGGATGAACTATACTCACAATCTGACTATGAACTTGTTAGAAATCAAAGCTAGTGCAAACCAGAAGAATAAAAATGATATAGCTTGCTACTAAAATGAATCCAATTTGACCCATTTAGGTTAATTGTACTAAAAAATAACTTATATATGGAGATGAGAACATCAGAACTGTTTATAATTTTTTTTTTAGAAATTTAAAAGCCTACAAATTGACTTTGTCTACAAAGAATTGGTTGACAGGGATCAAAAGAGAATAGCTCAGGATACTACCAGTTTTGAATATAAATGTGTTTATAAAATTTAGGGGGAGGATTATAACCAGATCACTCAATAGCGGTAGAAGGAAAAAAAAGTTTAAAGAAAGCTTGATGAAAGATTCAATAAAGCAAAGTCATTCTGAGAGTGTTTAAGATCGAAACTGAAAGGGTGTGAAATAGACGAATAAGTGGAAAAGAGCTATAAAAATTTTTATGGCAAATTCGTCATCAGGGACAGTAGATCTGCTAAATTTAGGATCCAACATCACAGTCCTATTATATGTGTTTCCTGAGAAAATGGAAAATGGCACTGGAGACACTAAAAAGAGGGAAATAACAGGACTTGATCTAGAGGAAGAGGTCCATGCTGGAAGTGATACAATTATAAGGTAATTGAGGGATCAATTTTAAGTATAATTGAAGAAAGGAAAGTTGCAAAGCTATAGGGAGAAAAAAATCTTAACCACCAAAAAAATCTTAAACAACCACCAAAAGCTACCAAAGGAGTAGGAGCTACTTACATGCTTACTTTACCGTCTTTATAAAAACATTTATTACATAGAAGCAAAACATGGTTTTAAAATCTACATGTTCATTTTTACATGCATTGATAATTTGTCCTTCTCACTACCTGCTCCCTCCTCCTTCCTTGAACTTCAACAAGAAAAAAAAAAAAAAACTAAGTACTTATAAGCATTTATAGTCCAGCAAAACAAATCCCACATTGGCCCTGCCCAAAAATGTATACATCTTTCTCTCTACACTTTAAGTTCATTATCTTTATAGATTGAGGTAAATGGCATGTCATTTATCTTGTCCCCTGCAGGGAAGAGGATGGCTGCCTGCTGCACCTTCTGGCCCAGGTTGGTGAGGAAGCCAGCTAGGAAATCAGCGGCCACCCCCCCCCCCCCCGCCCCGGGCTCCTGGAGCCCTCCTGCAGCCTGCCTCCTGGCCTCGGCCACCTGCTGCAGCAGCCTGGCCATCTGCTGGAGCAGGTCAGGCAAGGAGGTGGGGCTGGAATCCAGGTGGGGGGCTCGGCACAGGATAGATTCCAGCTGCCCCAGTGCCCTTAGAGCCCGGGCCAAGGCCTTCTGCTCCCCCTGGGGACCCCGGGCCAAGCCTGGCCAGCCTGAGGAGGCCATGGAGAGTTAAGCCCCGGGAGGAAGAAGGCTGAGAAATGCCCAAGGGTGTGGGCAGGAAGGGGCTTCAGTCTTCTGAACATATGGTTTCTTATTGTATTGATTAGAGTTCTAAGTTGTTTTTCTCTACAGTGTTGTCATTTTATAAACTGGTCTCCTAATTCTGCTCACTTTATGCTGTGTCATTTGATAAAGGTCTTCCCTGTTTCCTCGGATACTGTTCATTTCATCAGTTTCTTATGGTATGGTAACATTGCATTACCTTCGTATAACATGATTTGTTTAGCCAGTTTCCAATAAGATAGCTCTTTAGTTTTCAATTCCTTAGATTCCCCCACCCCCTTTTTTTGAGGGGGGGGGCGGCAATTGGGGTTAAGTGACTTGCCCAGGGTCACGCAGCTAGTAAGGTCTGAGGCTGGATTTGAACTCAGGTCCTCCTGACTTAAGGGCCGGTGCTCTTTCTACACTCCACCTAGCTGCCCCAGATTCCCCTTTTGGCCCTGTTTCCGACTTTTATGCCTTCAAAATCATTCCTCTAATGCTATCTCATCTTGGAATTCCCTTCAGTCCGTTGCCTAGAATATTTCACCACTCTTGTGACCTGTTGACCCTGAAGTATTTTGTGAGGGGGCCATCTCTATCTGCCTGCCTTCATTCCCTTCCTTGACTACTTCCTGACCTTCTGGACTTCCTCCTACCCCCTTACCCTCTTTAATATATAAGCTCCTTGAGGGTAGACACTGTCTTTATTTTTGTTTGTATTTATATCTCCCTTGTTTAGCACTGTGTCTGGTAGTATCAAAGGAATAATAACTACATATTCACATGTGTACTTTACCACATTTATAAAAAAACTTTTGATTTTGTAGGAGTAAAACATAAGCTTTTTAAAAATATATATATATATTCATTTTTACATGCATCAATGATCTGTCCCTCTTTCTCTTCCCATTGAACAGTAACAACAAAAAAAAGGAAAAAAATAGTACCTACATAGTGTTTAACACTATGCACATTTCCTTCATTCTTTTCCTTTCCTTTCCCTGCCTTCTTCCCTTTCCTCTTTGCCTTTTTCCCCCCTTCCTTTTTGATATCCTCCACTTCTCTGATCTTCTTCCCTTTCTTCATGCCTTCCTTCCTGTCATCCCATTTTTGGCTACTACAAACATAAATAATATAATTATTTTTGTATATGTAGATCAATTTCCTGTTTCTTTGATTTCTTTGAGGTATAAGCCTAGCCCTAGTATTTAGCATAGCAGGGTCAAAGATTTTGCGGAGTTTAATAATTTGGGGGGCATAGTTCTGTATTACTTTCCAGAATTTCTGAGCTAGTCCACAGCTCTACCAAATGTGCATTACTGTGTCTATAAAACATAACTTTAATAACTGTATTCCAACAAGATGTGTCCCATGCATATATCAAAATTGTTCAAGATTCTTCAAAAGAGATGACTACAGAAATAATGCAATGGTCAATCATGAATTTAGAAGACTGATGATGCAATATGTCATCTACCTCTTAGCAAAAAGGTAAATGATAAAAGTTGCCTAAGGAGACATAAATTTCAAGACATGATCAACATGTTGAATTGCTTTGCATCATTAAAGCTTTAGTAAAACAGAGGGCTTATATTGGGAGGTAGGGAATAAGTTAATGAGTAGTGAGAAATAATTAAAAAAAAAAGGAAGAAACATTAATAAAATATTTAGAAAGTACACTGAAAAAAACCAAAGAGACCCAAACATGTAGGGCAATTTTGTCACTATTGTGTTAAATTTAATGTACTCTTTAAAAAACTGTAACATTCCTCATTTTGTATGGAATCCTTTTACCGTCCTTTGTATATAGAAATGTTTATGTTTATTGATATTTGTTTAGTTCATCATAAAAAAAGATAATTTAATTTTGTAAAAGACACCATATGGTTGCAAATCATGGGCAGTTAAAGTTTAGAAATAACTAAATTGAGGTTCGTACAGAGAACAATGAAAAGACACATGGAGTAGGCAGCAACATTTTACAAATAAGGAATTATTCAACACAAGTGATACAAAGGATGTCTTTCATATATATGTTCAAGAAGAAGACAGACTAGTTACTGAGAAAAAGAGATAATCATTGGACAACTTTTGTGCTTTATTGGTGTCCACATGATATGAAAAGAAATCAAGGAAGACCTCTAACAATTTTGGTGAATACTCCCACAATAAACTTATCAGACAATATGGGTAAAAGTTGCATGGTTTGGACAGGGCATTGATATGTTACCTTGTTATAAGAAGCACCAACAGTGAAGAGATATTACATCCATTCAAGTTTGGGGTTTTCCAGGTGTTTTGTTTAGTGTCCATTTCTTTGTGACCCTATTGGGGGTTTTCTTGGCAAAGATACTGGAGTGGTTTGCCATTTCCTTCTCAAGTTCATCTTACAGATGAGGAATTGAGGTAAACAAGGTTAGGTGACTTGCCCAAGGTCATACAACTACTAAGTGTCTGAGGCTGGATTTGAGCTCAAGAAAATGAATTTTTCTGACTCCAGGCCCTGCACTCTATCCACTGAGCCACCTAGCTTCTTCTAAATGCTAGTTAACAAAACACACAAACAAAAAAATCCTTTCCTTTTTTTATTTAAAGTTAATTTTATAATGTTTTGATAATTTAGCAACACCCATGGAATCATAGAAAAAAGAAATGTTTATTGGAAAGAAATTGGCTATGGAGTCAGAAGTCCTGAGGAATGGGCTTAATTTCTCTGGACCTCAGTCTCTTCATTGGTAAAATACGCAAAATGAACTATGTAATCTATAAGATTTTTGCTTCTTACTCTGGTATTTTGTAATTCTGTTATTGGAGATTTCCTTAGGCTGTATCAGAATTTTTTAGGAATCAGTTAATCAATAAGCATTTATTAAGTACCTACTATGTCCCAGGCACTGTAGGATACAAAAAGAGGCAGAAGATAGTCCTTGTTCTCAAGGAGCTCGCGCTAATGGGGAAGACAGCAAGCAAACAAATATGTACAGACATGCTTATATAAAGGATAAATAAGAAGTCAATAAGAGGAAAGGCACTAAAGTTAAGGGATTTGGGAAATGCTTTTTTGTAGAAGGTGATCTTTTAGTTGGGACTTAAAGGAAGCCAGTGAAGGCAGTAGGTGGAGATGAGGAGGGAGAGCATTCCAAGCTTGAGGGACAGCCAGAAAAAATTCCTGAGGCTAAGATATGGAGTGTCTTGTTGATGGAGTGACAAAGAGGCCAGTGTCTGTGGATCTAAGAGTATGTGGCAGGGAGTAAGGTTTAAGAAGGTTGGAAAGGTAGAAGAGGGTTAGGTTGTGAAGAGCTTTGAACACCAAACAGAGAATTTATTATTTTTTCTTGAGGCATTTGGGAGCCCCTGAAATTTGTTGAGTTGTGGGGTGGGGTGTGACATGGTTGAACCTATGCTTTATTTAGGAAAATCGCTTTGGTGGCTGAATAGGAGATAGATTGGAGTGGGGATAGACTTGAGGCAGGCAAACCCATCAACAGGTTATTGCTATAGTCCAGGCATGAGGTGATGAGGTGATGGCTTTCACCAGGATGATGGCAATATCAGAAGAGAGAAGGAGAAATATTGAAATTGATAGGCCTTGGCAACAGATTGCATATGGTGAATGATAGTGAGGAATCCAGAATGACTCCCAAGGTTTTGAGCCCAAGGGACTGGGAAAATAATAATATACTCAAAAGTAATAGGGATGTTTTGGGTGGAGTTAGGGGGAAAGATAATGAATTCAATTTTTTACACATTGAGTTTTCTACAGGACATCCAGTTTGAAATGTCTGAAAGGTAGTTAGAGACGTAAGACTGGCAATAAGTATAATAGTTATGGCAAGATCATGTCTCTTACAAGTTATTCCTTTCGTTTTCCCTCTCTTTGTGAGTATATATAAGGAGCATGTTAAAACTTATCAATTATAATAATAGTTGTGGTTATTTTTCCCTTTTCAGTAGTCAGTTAGGTTTATAGGATAGAAGGATACACAAGTGCTTATTTAGTACTATTTTAATTCTGAATTAGAAGTAGAAATTCATCTACAGTAAAAAGGATGAAATTTTCATCAAGTTAATAGTTCTTTTTATAAGGCTTGATGTATACTTTAATTTGATATAAGAGAAAACTTCCTAATAATGTGATCCATTGAAAAGTTGCATGAGCTAATTTAGAAAATAATAAACTTCTTCTCACTTAAGGGCTTTAAACCAAAAGCTCTGTGACTTCCAAACTGGAAATGCTGTAGAAGAGTCTTTTGCTAAGGTGTGGGTTGGATTAGATAGTTTATGATTTCTTTTCCAACTCTGATTCTCTCATTTCATAAGCCAAGTAGAAACATTTATGCTAAAAGTTTTTTTGTCAAAGTCCAGATGCTCATAAATGTGTTGAAGCTATTTTGTCAAACTGAAAATCTGCTCTGCTCATCTTCTGTACTTAAGAAATTGAGATCTGACAACGCCCCCCACCCCCACCCCCTTTCTGGAAATACGTTGATAAATGAAAGTTACTAACATATTTATTTTTCAGTACTAGTTCCTTAAGCACAGATTGTATGTCTCTCTGTTCTCCCCTCTAAAATAATTTTAAAATGTATTCAGTTACATTTTATCACATTTCACTTTCATTTTAAAAACTATCATGTAGAATACTTTAGAATTTAATACAAGGCAATATCTTTTAGGAAAGCAATTAAAGGATGGGAAAAAACCAGAACCATGCAAACCTATCCTCAAGGTGGAATTCAAAACGACTAGATCTGGGTAAGGTTTTGCTTCATTGCCAGCATTCATTGTCTATGATTATTCAACATGAAATACTTTTTATTTGTTTGTTTTAAACAACTATTCCACATCCATCTAGCCTATTGTATCATTTCTGTGTTCTCTTGGTTTGAAAAATTATGGTGAGCATTATAGTCATCAATAATCGAAACATACTAACATGCTACGTTATAATTTTGATAATTGTTTTACTATATTTCTTGAAATGTTTCAAAATTTTCTCTGGCTAACCTTTTTTATTTTGTAAATCAGCTTTAAACACCAATATCTGTTTATTTGCTAGTGAATATTTGAAGAAAACCATAGAAGAAAGTTAGAAATTAAATCTTGTTGATAATCCCTTACTAATTTTATTTTATTACAAAACATGTATTTTTATTAATTTTAATTTATCTTTATTATTTTAAAACTAACAAAAGAAAATCTGAAAGCTGCAAAAATTGGTACAATTTAACACCTGTGTAAATTCTTAAAAATGGTGTTGGAAGTCATGTATTCAAGTCAGCAATATTTATTAAGCACCTACTATGTACCAGACACTGTGCTAAGCACTGGGGATATAAAGAAAGGCAGAGAAAACTGTCCCGGTGGTGTTGACATTAATAATAAAGAGGTTACCATTTTGAATTTTGTTTTTATTTAGACCCTTGGGCTCCCAATACCCTAAGGTAAAGACTCACAATAAGAGGAAATGAGAGATTGAGTGTTTGTTACCATGATTGCTAGCCATTCTTCTCTATTTCAAAAGTATACCTCTCTTTAATTCAACCCTATTCTCTTGTGATTCAAGTCAGTTAAAGAAGCCAAAGAACCTGAAATCATTATTGCTGTTCTGTGCAAATTTAGTATCTTCAATTTTGTATTCTTTTTTTTATTAATTTTTTTATTTCAGTTTTGGATTCTTGAAATATTGTGGGGAACAGATGACATTGAACCCAAAGAATCCAATTTTTTATGGTCTCGAAGCACTGTTTTGGTCAGGGTGATGCTTATAATTTCAAAGTTATGTGAAGTAGTCTAGAAATATTCATTGTTCCCAGTAAAATATATAATATAACATGGGGAGATATTCAGAAGATGTGAAATTTTTAATTGCTGTTAACGGGTTGAGCAGAGTTAAAATTGTGGCCATTTGTTGAATGAGCTCCAGGAAGCCACCTGATAAATGTCCTTGTAAGGCAAAGCTTTGCTCTCCACGTTTGCTGTAAAAATGGTGGAAATGGGAGAAACAGTATAAAAGAGTTCGACCTAGTCAGAATAAAGTTTTTTTTAGTGAGTTGATTGCATTTGAAATTCCATAAGATGATTTTATTTTAATTAATTCAGCAACTAATGTATACCTAAAAGGGTAATTACTTAGAAAAGACATTTCCCTCTCATACTCTATTCCTTCTTTCCTTCCTATGTAGTACTTGAATTTACAGATTTGTGGTTCCTTCAGAGATAGTAACAATTGTACCAGATAGCAGCAATAATTTTTCCTTCCCTAAAACTATGTATGGCAAAAATCTCTGCCTTTTTGACTGGTAGGTAGAGATATTACTGGGCAAGAGTAGTGGTCCTACCCTCCTAGACAGTCTTTTCCATTTACCTCTTTAACTTAAGACAGCATAGTGCTTATCCTTGCCATGTACTTTTATTTATTTCCTCACTCCAGTTCTTTTCTTAATCTTCTTCCTGAGATAGACAGGAGCTTTGCTTCCTGTAGAGGTCAAGACTTATTAGAGCTCTTCAGACGTTTCTATGGCTTTCTCAAACCACAACTTCATAGATAAGTCCTTCAGTTTCTCTTTTGAATCAGAAGATCCTTTGTAGTAAAACAGAAACCTTAGAAGAAATCTAGTCCAAATTCCTGCCCAATGAATAAATATCTTCTAAAACTTTGAGCATCTGCTTGAAAACCTCTAATGATGAGGAATTAATTCACAAGCCAGCCCATTCCATTATCAGACAGCTCTAATTTGGTTTGGCATTATCCCTCTAGCCTGGGGTAAGCTAGACAGTTCTCACTCACTTATTCTGTCTTTTTTCTGTTTAGTAATTAGTACTATCCATTATAGATCTCCACATCCTGCATACAGTTGATTCCTGGGACTCCTGGGGCAAATGTCCAAAGCTGCAAATTTTCAGATGTTTGGTCCCATGCTGAACCTTATTTAGGAGGTCCATCCATTGCTGCTTAGCATACTGTTCATAACATTGTGACAGGATTTGGTTGATTCCAGTTTGTAGGCAACTGGTTTTAGCAGCAGAGAACTGCTTGCTGACTTGATCAAGCTTCTTGAGGCATGTATATAGCTATATATTTAGGAGAACATTGTTAATCATACAAAAGTTTGCTTGGCTCCAACCGTAACCTAATATATAGCATACACTTTGTTGTGATGAGATTTCTCTACTCTGGAAGTCTAAAGACTGATCTTGCTATATTTAAATGCATAATCATCTTCATTACATTTTAATGAGCATCCCTAGGAGCTGGAGAATATTTTTTTCACTTTTAGTTGGAAATACCAGCAACTTTCTTATTAACAAATTATTACTTATTTTAAAAACTGAATGTTTATTTTTGAAGTAGCTTTATTTTTCCATGCAATTTCTATTTTTTTAAAAATGTTTTTAGATTTGGGAAATTCATGTCGGCAGATTTTTCAAGATCTCAGAGAATTTGAAGAGTTAGAACATTTATTAGATCATAAGATGATAGAGTATTTCACATTCACATACATACCACATGTTTCACATAAGCATATATCACATACACATCTATCAACAGGCATGTGGCTACTTATTTTACTTTGCTGTACAGTGAGACCCAGGACATTTGGTCAAAGCTCACAGAGAAAAGGACATGACTTTTATCAAGCTACTAGTTGGGAATGGACAGTATTATAGTAATATAATGAAGTCACAGGTCTGTACCAAAAGGGGAGAGGAGAACACTTTCTGGTCCAAACAAATTAGAAGCCAGTCTTCTTTAAGAAACACTACACTTAAAAATAGACAGAAGTACCTATATGTTGTTAAAAGGTCACTTTACCCAGAAACTTTGGGTCAAGTTAGTAAGCATAAAACTAATAGTTATTAATTTGTCTTCTACCTCAGTTTTCAGGTGCAACCAAACTCGGGACTTAATATATATTTGTACCTAAGCTGATATCTTCTTTCTATCTAAACTAGGGCATTTTCACCCAGTCTTCCCTCCTACCTCTGCAGACCCTCTCAGGAAAACCCATCCTTTATGTTCTTTTTTTTGGGGGGGGGGGGTTAGGCAATGGGGTTAAGTGACTTGCCCAAGGTCACACAGCTAGTAAGTGTTACGTGTCTAAGGCCAGATTTGAACTCAGGTCCTCCTGAATCCAGGGCCAATGCTCTATCCACTGCACCACCTAGCTGACCCTTTTTTATGTTCTTAATATTTTGAAGGCCATTTTTAAATATTTTGGTTGATGTAAGGACATCAGACTGAGAAACCAGAATTTTATGTCAAAGCAGATACTTATTGAATGCCCACTATGTAAAAAGAAAGGACACATATTTGTCTTTGATACTACTTCATTAGAAATTCTTTTTTGAATGATTGTCTGCCTCTATCTCATTGTAGTAGAGATTGGACAACCATTACTGCTATGGAAGACAAGACTTCCTTTCAGGCAGAACTTCAAGGGCAACATTCTTTAGTTATTACAACTCTGACCTTGCCTTCTACAAGGACTAAAATTTTGGTCTTTTTATCTAATAACTTTATTCCCTATTTCTTTAACAGTTGAGCTTTTCAGTGGCCTACTACCATTGCCATTTGGTGTGACTATAACTGTTTTGTTTTGTTTTTTAAGCTAGGCATTACTTATAATTTGGTTCTTCAAAGATTTGTAGGTTTACCAGACACCAACATCTCCACTTTGGAGGTTCAGGGTAGTTCCACTTTCTTTTGATAGCTTTGTACCCTATTCTGTACTACCAAAAACTGGAGGAGACATCTCCATTCAGATAGATACATCTGAGAAGTGCTTCTGACAGTCAGCTTGGTGAAGTCGCCTGATGTGATCTCAAAGCCTTTATTCATGTCAATTCCTGGGGGAAAAACTGCTGATACCATTTGGTGTGGCTATATGTCATCAGTGAACCAAGCGTACTATCTAAGTAGTCCTTGTTTATAACAGCTTATATAGCAACAAGCCATGTGCCACTTACCTATAGTCATTACTCACTATGGCTTCCATCAATTCAGAGGAAAAATAATAGCCAAGTCATTTTTTTAACTTATATGCTTATTCCCATATTAGATAGCTTTAAGTATGTTCCTTTTAGATAAAACTATGTGGTGTGCTTTTTTTCTTCTAAGTTTTTTGAAAACCAGTTTTGTTAGATTGTCAGACTCTGGTTTTTACTCTTTTTCATTGTCAAATGTTAGGAAATAGAACACTTTGTCCATATTTTGTTTGTATTTATTTCATAAATTAAAAAATTGTCCCCATCATTTAAAAACTTTGGATTCTAGGATTGACCTATGAGATTAATAACTTTTTTCATATTTTTATGAAGGTTTTTAAATGTACTTATTTTCACTGATATTTTAGATTGAGTTACAAATGCATTACTAAAATACTAACAAGATACTTAAATGAAAATCCATTAAGGCCCTTTAGATTATTTGTAATTATATTTAACAAGTAATAATTATTGTACTGTGATATTCATAGCTCCCTAACAGTTTGAGGTAACCATTGTTTTAAAGCTTATAAAAGTAATCCTTTTTTAATGTTAGCTAATATACTTCTGTATCTTTCTTAAAACATTAAAATCATTTATAAGCTTAGATAAACATTATTTTAGATTGATAATTGTTAGTGTTTTCTCCCTTTATTAGCCTTATTATTAAACAAATTTGAATTTTATTAAAAACAAAATTTCATATAATGTTAAACTGAAGCCCAGAATTTTCTCATTGTAAAAATGTTTCTAGTATACATTATTTTACACTTATATTTGTACTTTCTGAATTAGCCAGAATATAGTTCTGAATAAGAAGTCATATATACATTCCCCCCACCCCCAAGAAATAACCTCCAGATGATGTTCATGGTCTGAGACATTTTTGCCTAAAACATTATAATCATAGCTTAATTATGTGCCTTAATCCTCCTAAGATGAACAATTTAATAATTCTTAAAGCAAATATGTTATTGTGAAATATAAAGAATAACAAAGTGAGTGGTGATCTCGTTTTTCAACAGTATCTACAAAGAAACATATAGTATGTTTCTTAAAAATTATTTTACCTGTAAATATTGGAATAGAACATAGTTATATAAAACATAAAAAATTCACAGTGTAATCTCCCTAAATATTACTTTGAACAGAGATTTCATCTACTAAGATATCTTTAAATTATCTCCTATTGTGCCAATACTTTAAAAAAAAGTCTTTCATCTGTAATTGGTGTTATTGACAGACATCTTGAAGCATCACTTTTATTACTGATGTGCTGCCATCTCGAAAGTCATTGCATATTAATTTTTCCAAAACTTATGATTGTTAAACTTTTTGGAATAATTTTGCTACTGTGTCCTAAAAGTGGGCAGTTAGGTTCTAGGCCTAAAGTCAGGAAGATTCATCCTCCTGAGTTCAGATCTGGCCTCAGACAGCTGTGTGAACCTGGGCAAGTCGCTTAACCCTCTTTACCTCATTTTCCTCATCCATAAATGAGCTGGAGAAGGAAATGGCAAACCCCACTCCAAGAAAACCCCAAATGGGGTCACAAAGACTCGAGGCATGGCCAAAACAACTAAACATCACATATCTAGCAACTACAGATAGAATTTTATTCTTGTCCTCTATGGTTAGTATAGCAGGACATTTTCATACTGAAATACTGAAGTGGATCTGTGACTCAATTTGAACTGTCTTTCCAGTGATGCGGATTGTAATCCATCCATGCCTGCCCATTCTTTGTGACTCTTGTCCATGCCTTGCCAGAAGTTCACCACCAGGGTCCCTTGCATCATATTAGTGGCCTTCCTTGCTTTATTCTAAGGGTACCAATCTGCCAGTAAGGATTTCTACCTGTCATTTCTCACCCTAACAAACATTGGACCAATCTATCTTCTCATCATAAAATTCTCTGATGACATTATTTATTCCTGTATTTCTTTAAAATGTCTCATTAAATGACAACCTGCTTGCTGGGACATCTCCAGTTGTCCTGATCTACATCTGGCCACTGGACCCAGATAGCTCTGGAGGAGAAAGTAAGGCTGGTGACTTTGCACAGCCCTCCCTCACTTAAATGCAATTCCCATGCAAGTCACGGCAACAACTTCCTCTTGTCATGGTCCTTTTCAAGAATGAAGGACAAACCACAACAGCCTATTCACAACAAGCATGTTCCTTTCCATTGCCCTCTGTGTAATAATAATTACTAGTTCTATGGATATTGCTATGTTCTATGTTACACTGTCCAGCAAAACTGGTAAAAGTTTAGTATTAAAAAGATAGGGCTTTGTTTTCATAGCAATTTTAAGGTCATTATTGAAGCTTTGCATTATCCTAAAGGCAATCCAGCCCATTTTCTTCATTGTGGTCAACTCTAGACCCTAATTATTGTCTTCTGTGCTGTCTAAATAAGGTTCACATATTGATTAACAAACTCTGTAGGTTGTCCAGCCAAATCCATGTTAACATCTGGGCAATAGACATTCTCCATCTAATTGGTATTTTCTTTGTAGATGGTCAGATCAAATTCTTTTGAGTGATTACTGATCTTATCTAGGAGACACTGAAGCATTTGGAGCTTGATGCCATCAGCACAGTGTTATTTCTAAGTAGGTCATCTGGAAAACTCAACATTCATGGGAAATCAGATTTCTGTTCTATTTGGACTCTGTAATGGATCTTCTCCATCATAATGCATAACACTTTTAGTGAATATCAGTCTGTTTTATTCTTCACTTGATATTTGTTTTTGGACGGTTGTTGAAAAGGATTATTTCTATTGTTATATTTTTCCAGGGAATCTTGAATGATTTTAATATATGAATAAGAGACACCTTTTTTTTTTTTTTTTGGCTAGGTCACACAGCTAGTAAGTGTTATGTGTCAGAGGCCAGATTTCAACTCAGGTCCTCCTGAATCCAGGACCGGTCTTCTATCCACTGTGCCGCTTAGCTGCCCCAAGAGATACCTTTTTGAAAAGAGAACCTGTAAAGCAGCATTTTGTTCTACCAAATCAAATGCTTTTTCATAATCAATAATTAGTGGGATATTATATTCTTTATATGTTTTTGTCAGTTGTGAAATGGTAAAGATGTATGATCCATTGTTGAATATCATTTGTGAAAACCTTGTTTCATACTTCTATTCTCATCAAGCATTCCCTTGATTTATGTACAAATGACTCTTATAAAGGTTTTGTATAAATAACATAGTTTTATAGGTCAGTAGTTATTGATGTTTTCTTGTTCACTTTTTTGGTGTTGATGAGTTCAAAATTTTTTTCTATGCCTTTAACACATTTTTCTCCTTCAGGTACTTTGAGTATCTGTTTGTTTGTTTATTTATTTGTTTTTAATTCCCTTTCACTTGTCTCTTTCAGCACTGGTCTCCTTTATATATACTTGGTCCAATTAGGCTGACTTTTCCATTTTGTTTTCTTTTTTTTTTTTTTTTGGCACTTGGGTTTAAGTGACTTGCCCAAGGTCAAACAGCTAATAAGTGTCAAGTGTTTGGTCTGAGGCCAGATTTGAACTCAGGTCCTCCTGATTTCAGGGTCGGTGCTGTATCCAACGCGCCAGCTAGCTGCCCCTCATTTTGTTTTCTTTAGAGCCATTTTTATCTTAATTATAATTCACCTCAGGCTTTAAATTAGAATTTGAGTGTGGTGCTACTACTGTCTTTAATGGAGAAAGCTTTTTTTATTATTTCTTGAGTTTTAGGGGTTAAGGGGTGCTGGGACCCTAGAATCACAGTACCCAACCCTTCTTTCAGCCAAAGACAAGGTTTATTAGAACATCTGTCATATTGGGCAGTCTCTTAAGGAGTCTGAACATTAGTGAGCTATTGGCTAGATTATAAGAATCTGAGCAGTGGCTAGAGTTTAAGAATCTGAGTACCTTAATGGAGACAAGATGGACCTTATATACAGAAAGACTATGGGAGGGATCTAGGAGTGGCCAAGTAGTCTATGAGGTAATAGAATTCCAGGGACCTGGACCACATGAGAAAACATTTTAAATTTTATGTGTGTGTGTGTGTATGTGTGTATATATATATGTATGTATGTATGTATATACATACATACATACATATATATATACATATGGGATGACTTTGTTTCATTGGATATCTTGTACTTTTTTCAAACAAAACCCATGTGGCCTCTTGTCCTTCTTCAGTAGCAGTGCCAGAGAAGAAGAGTAGCAGGAGTCATATTAGAGTTTATTGATACTCTAAGTGTGACATCCTTGTGTAGTGACTCATTGTGGATATATTTCTGGAGGAACTAAATCATTTCAACCTTGGCATCCTTCCTTTAGACTAAAGAAAAGAAGGAACTTGCAGCTTATCTAGCTGCAAGATGGCAAACAGATACTCTTTGGACAGACAAAGAAAGGAATAGGTAAAATGGGTTTTATGGAAAAACCAAAAGTAACAGGAAATATTCTCTAATGGATTATTATATTATCATACATAACAGTTCTGATGATAAGTTTTTGCAAAAAGAATCCACCTTAAAATATATGTCACTTATGAAGCAAGATTGATTGCTGAGGAACAAAGAAATAGAGAAGTTCTGCATAGATTATTTGTTGATACTTTGTAATTTAAATCAATGTGCACTCTGATACTTGAGGAGGTGTGTACAGGAAAGCATGGTTCAGGGAAAGAAGAATGACAGAGCTTCAAGACAATAGAGTATACAATTTCCTTGCCTTTTTGCTTCCAGTCCTGCAACAGCACCCTCCATCCCCTACCATTCACCCTGCTGATTGTTGAGAACTTACTGCATCTCGCCAGCCCTAGACACTTAACCATGCTATTTTCCTAGGATACTAATCCATCATCCCTCCACACTCCATCTCCTTTTTTCCATCTCCACTCTCAGAAAAGAGAAAATGCTAACTAGTATTGGTAGAGGTAGTTTCCTCATTTAGGAGTTCCTTCTGCCAGTGACATCACAGGTTCAGTCCTATCTCTGGTTAAATTGCTAAATTCTTCCAGCCTTACTTGTTCCAAATTGCACCCCTTCTTCCACTCCACCCAATCCCCCCAAAAAAACAAATCCATCCTTTTATCTTACTTCTCCTACCTTTGAATTTTATTCAAAATAGTATCATAAGCTTTGGACACCAACCAGGCTCTCCTGTGATCAAATAACTAATATCTCTGACAAAGAAAACTATTCTGGGTTGATTAGAAAACTTGCTTACATGTAGAATTCTCTTGCTATCTGTCCATAAATACTTTTTTTTTGTCAAAATGTGATGTAAATCCTAATTTATCTATTGGTCTATTGGTTTTATTTGCATTTCTCTCCTGTCATGGTGAGATAATCAGAGTATCTGACTGGTTATAAAGTCTGTAATTCCTTTCAATGGCAGATTTAAATACAGTAAATTATTTTTGATGAAATAAAAGTTGAAAACCCTAGAAAGGTTTGAGGCCTTGATTATATTACAGATTGTAGTTCTGTTGACGTTTGGCCTAATTGAAAGAAGGTGAATCATTTTTTAAAAAATTGATAGTTTCAGTTTGATTCAACAGACATTTGTTAAGGATTTACTATATGCAAGGCACTGATTTGAACTTTTAAAATTTGAATTTGATCTTTGATATTTGGGTGGATCTGCAATCTAATTGATGAGAATGCGTGAGCAGTGGTTCATATTGCAGTCCATCCATGCCTCCTAATTCTGAATGATTATTTTCTTTGTCTAATATCTCCCACATATGCTTTCCCCTTGATTTCATGACATTGCGTGGGTCTTCCTAGGTTACAAGTTCAACCATATCACCTTTGTATTCAGTCAATTCCAGTGATTCCCACTTGCTCCAGGATTAAATAAAAAATCCTTTGGTATATAAAGTCATCTATAACCTGGCTCCTCTCATACATTTCTAGTCTAATTGCTCTTTATAGCTCTCCACGTACACTTTGATTCAGTGACACTGGCCTACTTGTTCCTCATACATGACTTTCCATGTTGAGAGTTCTGACTCTGAATGTTTTCCTTGCTGTCCTGCATGCCTGAAATTCCTGCCTCTTCTTTGCTTCTGAGCTCTTTGGCTTCCTTCAGTTTTAGCTTAAGTTCTACCTTCTTCAAGAAGCCTTTTCCAATCTCCCTTCATGCTAGTACTTTATCTTTGTTTATTATCTCCAATTTATCCTGTATATATTTTGTTTGTACATAATTGTTTTTATGTTGTCTTCTGCATTAAACTGAACTTCTTGAGAGTAAGGACTTTTATCTTTTTTTTTTCTTTTTTGTATCCCCAGGGCTTACATAGTGCCTGGTACATGGTTGGCAGTTAATAATGAATGCTAGTTGACTGACCAGTACCGTTTGAGAACATAGAGTATTGAGTTATCTCTTTCTTATTTTCTTCCCATATGCCTATCTGATGATAACCTTTATGTTGCTTTATCATAATTCCTTGTTGTAGCTGATTCACGCTTATTATATATCACTTTCTTGACCTTTGGGTGAACTGCAGCTTTAATTCTTCAGAGCCTTTATTATCTAATAACATCATCACTGGAAGAATATTGAAGTTAGAAAGATGGGGTTCAGTTTTAGGCAAAAGCTTAGAGTAAAAAAACAGAACTCTGTGGTTTTTCACAGGCAATCCAGCCATTGCTTCTACTTCTTTTCAATTCTTGACCCAGTTCATTATCCATCTGCAGTGGCCGTCCATATGGATCAACTCTTATGATTTGTTTATCTTCCTAAGTGTAGTGTGAATTGTAGGCATTCTTAATGCACTTGGATTTTCCTGTGAGGATAGTTAGGTTAAACACTGTTGAGTCCTTGTGAATATTATTTAGGAGACCCTACATTATCCTAGAAGTTATTACAATGAATGAAAGGTCATCTGTAAACAAGAGCTTATTGGAAGGCATCATCAATTCTACAGGGATGTTCAATTTGGACTCTGCATTGGATTTCCTCTTTGACAGTTTCAAATACCTTTTATGAGTATGTCTGAGAGGAAAAGAAAACCAAACAAACAAATCTCAGTTATATTTAGTGTCAGATCTAATGGTATAAAAAGCTTGTTAAATACATCATGTAGTTACAAGGAGAGTGGTCTCCTAGACCAACATCATTGGTAGTTAAAGAGATAACTGAGTAACAGATGTGTTCTGGTAGCTTTTATATGTTCTTAAGCATAGTCCAAGGAGTTATTTGAAAGAATCCAGGCCGAGAAGGCCTGGGCCTAAAGTTGTATATTGGCTGTGTGAATGCACTTAAGGAAACCTATGCAAGAAATGTTGTGGAGATACAAATTACCAGATTTAAAGGCTTAGCATTTAGCCAGTGGAGCTTAATATGATCTTGTAAGGTCTTAATTTTTAGTTTAACTTCAGTTTTTCTTATTTTTGCTTCTACATTTACTTTTTCTGTTATGTCTTCATTGATAATTATAATAAGAGGGTTAATTCTTTGTTATTTTCAAGAAATATTTCAAGATTTCTTGATTTTGTCATGCATGGGAAACAGCTTGTTGAAAGAGAGCGTTTAAAATGATAATAGTTGCTCTACTGAATCAAATGCTGTTTTTTAAATAGTCAACAAACAATAAGCTTATATTCTGAACACTTTTTAGTCAGTTACTAAAAAGATATAGTCTGCTTTGAACACTCACAGTGTGTATATAGATTTTTCTCACCAAAATTTTATAGAATTAGGAAAATAAGTATATGTAGATCAGTAATTTTTATCCTGAGTTGCCTTTTTTGTTACAGTGCTTTACTCATCCTCTAGTGCCCTCCTCTTTTTCATATGGTTTGAGAATCAGTCCCTAAGCACCTTCATAATTTTGTCACCTCTAGCATTGACATCCTCTGTATGTGCATGGTCTAGTATAGCTATTTTTCCTATCTTTGTATTCTTTAGTGCCGTTTCAACTTCTTTGTGAAACACATTGGAGACTCTGATGTTTAGAGCCCAAGTGTATTATCATTAATGGGGGGGAATAGTTTGATGTTGAAGTTTTGAGAGAGTTTTTCCATTCTTCATCTGTTTGTTCTCCTATTTCCATTTTCATTTCTATTTTCATCCTTAAATATCTTCAGGATAGATCTTGTTTAGTTGGACCTTTTACCAAGCTATGCTTCTACCTCTCAGTGCTATAGGAGGTACTATTGTTCATAATATTTGACCATTGGTGTCGGTAAAATTTGATAAATGCAGTTTTATTCTAAACTTTGCTTTTGGTTGTTACTTTCTCATTTGGAGAAATAGATCATGTTTATTAATGGAGTGTGTTCTTTTAGTTTCATTTGGTCTCCTCAACTGAATTTAAATTTTTTAGTCTTAAGAAATGGTGTTAGTTTGTGCTGATACATTTTTTAAAAAAAAATCCTACTCCCATTTTTGGACATCTTTAGTTTTTTAAAATAAGTCAGATTCAAGTTTCCTCAATTAAGCACCATATTTTCTTATTTTTAATCTGATTTGGTACTGATTTTGATCTTTGCTGTAATAAGTTAGTCTGACTAATCAGAAAACTAATGTAGAAATAACTTCCACAACACTAACAAGTTATTTTCTATTTTAAATGTAATCAATTTCTTTTAGATAGATAGATACATATTCCTATACATACATATATCTCTGTACATAGAGGAAATATCTCTTTTTATATCTGTATTTTTCTATTCATCTATCCTCAGCTTGTCCAATGCCTCCCAATGCTTCTTTTAAAGGAAATATTCATGATTAGACAATTGCTTATTGCCTATTTGAGGAATCTCTCCAATCCTTTACCAGCTATTTGGTTTCTTTTAGGCTCCTCAGTCTTGCAACAAACTTTCTTGGGTGCTGGTTTGAGTTCCATTCAAATATTGTCCAGGAACAGCATATGTAATTGGTAAAAATTGTGGTTTCCCTTCTTTTAGAATGCCTAGATCCAGGCTTCCCATCTGCAACCTTGCTAACTACCCAAGAAAATAAACTGTCTGGGCTGAAGAAGAGCTCTTCTTTTCCTTCTTCCATATTTGATAGAGGAATTATAAGTATTTTCTAAAAGGGCAATTCTGGTATTTCTGTGCTGAGCAAATTAAAAGACGTTTTTATCAGTTGCTTTTTAGGAGTACCTGTTTGTATCAGAACATGTCAGAAATGTCATCAGGGCCGAACAAGCGGGAACAGATTTTAAAACCAAGCATTCTAGAAAAGATTAGTCAAGTCATCAAAAGATTCCTGCCACTCAAAGCATAGTGCTGGTGTGTGATACTGACTGAAAGCATGGTGTATGATGCTAATGTGATACTGACTCCAACTTTTCCCCCAAATGGAAGAATTTAGGAAGTTGAGTCAGAAGCATTTTTTTAAAATAAGTTATTTTTTAGAAATTCCTTTTTAAGATTTTTGAGTCTCCTGTCCTGCAGCTCTGAGGTATCAGTTAGACATATGAAGTTATGCAAAACATTTTTATATTAACCATATTGTAAAAAAACAACAACAATACACAACACAAGAAAAAATGGAGTGAAAAAAGTATACTTCAGTCTCCCCTCAGAGTTCATCAGTTCTTTCTCTGGAGGTGGATAGAATCTTTCATCAGGGGTCCTTTGGAATTGATCATCATTACAGTTGTATTTACCGTACACAATATTCTCCTGGTTCTGCTTACTTCACTTTATATCAGTTTGTGTGAGTCTTCCCAGATTTTTCTGAAGTCTTCCTGCTCATCATTTCTAATAGCATAGTAGTATTCTATCACAATTGTATGCCACCACTTGTTCAGCCATTCCCCAATTAACGGGCATTCCCTCAATTTCCAATTCTTTGCCACCACAAAAAGAGCTGCTGCAAATATTTTTGTACAAATAGGTTCTTTTCTTTAGTTGTATCTCTATGGGATATAGACTTATTTGATCAATTGATCAGTTTTATAGCCCTTTGGGCATAGTTCCAAATTGTTCTCCAGAATGGTTGGACCAATTTACAACTCCACTAACAGTGCATTAGTGTACCTAATTTTTCATATCCTCTCTGGCATCTGTCATTTTCTTTTTCTCTTATTTTAACCAATCTGATAGGTTGAAGTAGTACCTCAGAGTTGTTTTAGTTTGCATTTCTCTAATCAGTAGTGATTTAGAGCATTTTTTCATGACTATTGATAGCTTTGATTTTGCTCAGAAGTATTTTTAAAACAACTATGTGGCACTGAAAGTTTTCTTTCTCTCTCTAAAGAATCAAAAATTTTTTGAGTAGATTGTGATTTCTCCACAGTGCTCCCTGGTATTCCTCCTAGCCCCGCCAGCTCAGGCATACATTTGTTGTTGCACAGTAAATATTATCCAGACATCCCCTTAGTTTCATGGAACCCAGGGAGCAAAGGGAAACCTTGTCTTGTATTCACCTGTGGAACACTAGTCATGTTATTCACCATAGGTTAGACTTATTGAATGTGTACAGTGAGCCTGTCTTCTTTGGAGAAGTTAAACCCTCATATTACATATATAATCAAGGTAAGGTAAACTTTAGTGATAAAAATAATTGTGGAACTCAAGACCATAGAGAAACTGATATGGAATCTTTATAAACTACAGGTCCAATAAAGCCTCCAAACAGTTGCTCCTCCTCCTTCAGAAGAGGGTCATTTCAGTTGGGGCTTGGATCCATAGTGGGAAGCTTCTGGGAGAGTTCTGGAAAAATATTACCTCAAAGCTATCATATGATGATAATAATAATGATTACTCCCCTGACTTTGGAGTATTTCATCTTCTAGATTGCTAGTACTTGATTTTTAAAATTAAAAAATAAAAACTTTTATTCTTATTTGTGCACACATAGCATAAACTACTTGTGAACAGGAACTTTGTGTTATTTATTTTTGAGATTCTACCTAGTATGAGGTACTAGGTATATTAAGTGCATACTATTTGACCAGTAATAAATTATTAGATCTAGCTGCTGAATGTGAAGGATAGAAATATGGCAGAACAAAAGAAACATGTTTTACTTACCTCTGTTCTTCAGTCAACAAATATTTATTGATCACCTATCATATGTACTAAATTCTTTTCGAGATATAAGAGAAGCTAAAAAATGGGGCTATACAATCTATTTTAATGAAACATGACTTAGATTCTTGGAACAAATTATAGGATATATAGGATAATATAACTCAGACTGATAAATTTAGTGATGTCAATTCTAAGAAGTTAAGAGAAGGGAAAGATTATTGAGAGTTTGGTGAGTCAGGCAAGCCTTCATGTAAAAGGTGTAACTTTGAACTATAAAGAGAGGGATATGGTTTACATAGGTAAAAAATGAGAGAGGAAGGCATTTTTAATATGGAAAATATCGTGAATAATGGCAATAAACTAGATATCAACATACTGTCTTGTCTGGAGTTAGAGATTCAAGTTCCAGAGTAATTGAAAAGTTTGATAGGTGTGATGTACCAGATAATTATGGGTTTTGAAAACTTCATTGGGGAATTTTAGACTTTATAAGGTATATAGTTAAGGAATAATAAACAGTGTGTTTTAGGAAAACTCATTGAGCCACATTACTTACGATTTAGAGAAGAACCTGGAATCAGAGACAACTGCTCTTGACCCAGTAATGAATTAATGGGGGTGTGACTGAGGTAGTAGTATTAGAATGAGAGGCATGACAAGGGAATGAACCTCAGCAACACTTAAGAGGATGGATTGCCAGGACTTTTTTTTTTTTTAAATTAAATATAGGAGGAGGAAAAAAATATGAATGATAAGAGAGGGCACAATGATAGCTCATACTAAAATATAAAGACCATTTGTCCTTATCATGGATAAGCTTTTAAAAACTTTTTTTGGTTGTGACAAATTTAATATAGATTTTTTCATAATAATAATAATAATAATTCATTAGTATATAGTTATTTTTGGTAATTTTATCAAATGATAGTAATGTATGAGAAACCCAGTCTACACATTTCATAACCACAAGTGTTTCTTTTTCATTTTCAGGGAGCCTTTTATCATTCTTTCAGGAGGTTTGTCCTATGATACTGTAGGAAGGAGACCTTGTTTAACAGTTATGCATGGGAAAAGCACAGCTGTTCTAGAAATGGACTATTCGATTGTTGATTTTCTTACACTTTGTGAAACACCATACCCAAATGGTAAGCTATATAATATTCCTTAATCTCTGTTTTGTGCAGATTTCTGATTTCATTGGCATAGAAACTCCCTTAATGAATGCAGATCACCAACTAGTTTGCCAATTACATATGGTCTTAGAGAGTTGCCTGGGGCACTGAGAGGTAAAGTGATTTGCCCAGGCTTAAATAGCCAGTATATGTCAGAGGCATGACTTGAATTCCAAAACTGTCTCTCTAGTCGCTGTGCCATACTGCCTGTACTGCATTTGCTGTCTTTTTTTGTTGTTCAGTTGTGTCTGACTTTTAGATCAGGGGTCTATGTTATAAGAACATTCCATTACTGTACTTTTTGATAACCTTTGTGGGGAAAGGATGTAGCTGTCACAATTTCTAATTTTTATTTCTTTCTCCAGTCCCTTTTCTTCCTGGTCTTTGTTTTCATTTGTGTGCTATGGAACCATTGCACTATTATTAATAAACTTCCCTCTATCCCAGGCCTTTTCTTTTCACATCCCTTCCATCTTCGTGCATTCATGAGAAATTGGCTGTCTCCAGAAAACACTGCATCTCTAGTCACCCTCTCCTGCTCTGGCTTCTCTCATGTCTATTGATGCACCAAGCCAAGTAGGAGTTGGCATGTTCTCTGTTCTCTAATGCCACTTCAAAATCCTCCCTCTTCCATTATGACTCAGAAACCTCTCCTTTTAAGTTTAATCCATCCACCTGTAGTATTCTTTCCTGTGATCCACCAATCATTGTCTCCTTTATTTTTTTTTTTTAACTTGGAAAGTTTTGTTAACATCATTATGGGACTAAAAGCACTTTTCTCATTTAGTGGTTAAAATTTGTATAAAGTTTCTCTTCTATACTTGGCTAACTATGGAAAACAATTTTCTAAATGAGGCTATTTCCACAACCCTTCAATGAATCAGAACATCTTATAATACTAAAGTGAAGAAAAAGCTTTATGTGTTAATAGAAATCAGGGTATCTCCTGGGTCCAATTATTTCCAGTGTGTCTGAATTTAAACATCCTGTCATAAAATATAGACTAAGGAAGAAAATGAATTCAAGGGTTAATCTGAGGATCATTTAGATTAGGCTAGTTTTAACAACTAATCAATATGTCTTAGGGCATGGGAGAGATCAGGATTATTGAGGTATTATTTTATCACTTCCAGTCACAGGAAAATCAGAACTGTAATACATTTAAGCTGAGATAGCTTCTATACCATATATATTGTTTTCCTGTATATGCTTATTTTTAATTCGTTCTCATAAGTCTCTTCATGGTTTCCTGAATTCTTCATATTTACCATTTCTTAACAGTGCACTAATGTTCCATTACTTTCTTGTTTCACAATTTGTTCAGATATTTCCAAATTGAAGGTTATATACTATATTTCCAGTTATTTGGAAGCACAAAAAAAATGGTATTTGGTATATGAAACCTACCTTTATTTGACTGCCTTGGTTTATGTGCTTAGTATTTGGATTTCTGGGTCAAAGGTACATTTTTGTCACTATTTAAGCATAATTCCTGAATAATTAAACCAGTTCTGCATCAACAGCATTGCTTTTTTGCTGTAAACCCTACATTTGCTGTTTTTGTCCTTTCTCATCTTTGCCAATTTTCTGAGGGTGAGGGCCCTTTTTTTTTTTTCAGCTACAGACAAGGTTTATTAAAGATTCTCCAGACTCTTAAGGAATCTGAGCATCTGTGAGCTATTGGCTAGATTGGAAGAATCTGAGCAGTGGCTAGATTATTAGAGTCTGAGCAGTAGCCAGATTATAAGAATCTGAGCACCTTAATGGAGACAGCTGGACCTTATATACAGAAAGATTGTGGGAGGAAATCTAGGAGTGGCCAAGTAGTCTGCGGGGCATGTGAGGTAATAGAATGCCAGGGACCTGGACCATGTGGCCAAGGCAGAATGGAGCCTAGCTAGGATTAAGGGTAGGAAGTGTCCAGGGGCCTTAGGGAGGTAAGACAGTGGAGGACTAGGCTAGGTTAAGGGTACCTGAGAATTGGGAGATTGGGCGAAGCCACAGTGAAAGGCCAGTTGATGGGATTATCGCCTCAGGCTAACGCCAGAGATCTGACCATGTGGGAAAGTCCAGGGTTTTTTCTTTTTTGGGGTCCAGATCCCATCCTCATCATTCCCCCCTCAAACAAATGGGACCCAAATTCTTTTGGGGTAAGGGGCAAAGGTCTCGGCTTCTGAAACTGCTTCCTGCTGGCAAGGGGCATAGAGCTGTCCCTGCCTCCTATTCAAGGGATCAGACTTCAGGTCCAGTGTGCTAGAAAATCCTGGACTCAGTTGGAGATTGGTAGCCTGAGCAGTCATCTGGAAGTTGATGGCTAGGACCCTGGAGGAGACAAACCTGGCAAGGAGGTTAACATCGGTTGGGGTGGCATGAGTAGCTCACCCAGAAATTCCCTGATCCCAAACAATTGACTTAGCTGTCTTCCACACTTCCAGGGGAATGTGGGGAGGTCTGGTGCACAGAGGGAAAAGGGAGATGGGAGGCTTAACTAGAGAAGATTGGCTCCCCAACTTCCCCATCAGGTCACTTCCCAACAAAGAGGCAGGGCAAGAGGAGAGCATAAGGAAGGAGTATTCAAACAACAGATCCTCAAATAGACAGAGGAGGAAGTATGTCTGGAGACATCCCTTAGCCCTTCAATGCCCATGACCAGATTAGTCAAGGTGTGGGTAGGGCCAGAGTAATTGGTTAAAACAGAGAACATAGCCATGATAAAATGGGTAACCTTACCTTTGGCCTTGATTTTTGCCCAGGGCTTGGTGGGAGATGGAAAAGTGGGAGTGCTGCCAAGCCCCAGGCTCCCCTGTCATTCCCAGTCTTGAGAAGAGTGGAGGATGGAATACTAAGGGGCGACTCCACCACTTTTACAACCTCGGGACAATCCTTACTCCTGTGTACCTCCTGGTCACATCTTGGGCACGGTCCCAGAGGCGTTGGTCCCGGGGCTACCTCTGGCAGGGGTGCCCTGGAGGGGCATTCCTTGAACCAGTGGGCCTCCTAATGGCATCAAAAACAGGTTTCCCCACTGCCAGACTTGCCAGGAGCACCCTTGGGTCTTTTCCTGTCCATGGCAGCAGCCAAGAATCGATCATGTTCTCTGTCTCTAGCACTTTCCTTTCTTTTTCTTTCCTCTGCTGCCACTAAGTCTCTGTTGTTAAAAACTCCAAAAGCTATCTCCAGTAATTGGACCTGAGGTGTTTGGGGTCCCATTGCCAATTTCTGCAGTTTCCTCCTAATATCTAGGGCAGATCAATTAATGAAATACATGCTAAGGATTGCTGTCCCTTCTATAGAGTTGGGATCTAAATTTGCATACTTTTTAATAGCTTCTACTAGCCTGTCTTGGAAAAGGGCAGGGTTTTCCTTTTCTCCTTGAGTAATTTCCTTAATTTTTTGAAAATTTACTTGCTTTCGAAATTCAGTTCTTAGGCCTTCTAACTGGGAAATTACCATATAGTCTCTCTTTCCCCTGTCCTCACTCTTCTGATAATCCCATGCTGGGTCAGTAGTGGGAACAGCATCTGTTCCTGAGAGGTCTTTTGTGGGGTCATTGCTAGCCAAATGGTCCCCAGATTTTTTGGGCTTGTTCTCAGATTCTCCTCTTCTCCTCAGTGATACAACAGGTGCAAATCACCCCACGAAAGCTCGAATTATAGGGACATGTCCCTAAAGCCCTCAGTAAACTTAGTGAGAACTTCTGAGTATCTCCCCAGTTTCTTTTTAACCTGAATGAGGTCTGAAATGGAAAATGGATTATGCACCCTAATTGTCCCTTTAGGGGAGGCAGGAACTAACTTCCCTTATGGGAAAAAGCCCTGAAAGCACTGTGGGAACAGGGGCTGGGGAGGAAGGGAGATAGGAAGTCCCATTTCTTGTGAGCAGGGGACTGGGGAATGCCAGCTGGCTAGGGGAAAAATCAACTGCAGTGGAGGAGGGAGAGGAGAGATACCACCTAGACGAGGGCAGAGGCCAAGATCTGGATGGTCCTTGCCTCAGGGTGAAGGGTGTGGGAGGAGGTGCCAAAGGCAAGGCCCTTGTCTTGAGTAGGGGTCCCCTCCAGAGCACGGGCCTGGGGAAAAAATGCAGGGTGGGAGATATGGAATGAAAGGGGGTGGGCTGAAGGAAAAAGGAAGGAAAACCAAGGGAAAGAGGGGGTGGGCAAGGAGGGAGGAGCATGGGAAACGGGGGGGGGGCAAGGGGAAAAATAGGGAGGGGTGAACCCTGCCCGCTGCCCCAGTAATCAGCCCTGTCCATGGCCCAGGAGTCGCACCTGCCAGCTGTTCCCCGATACCTGCTGCTATTACCTTTATACCATAGGTCTGGCAGTGCAGTGCTGATGTTGACCCCTGAGGCTGTGGGGGATGGATGGAGGGGCACAAACCACAGGAAGGAACAGCCCCATCCCATGGGTCTGGCAGTGCAGTGCTGATGTTGACCCCTGAGGCTGTGGGGGATGGATGGAGGGGCACAAACCACAAGAAGGAACAGCCCCATCCCATGGGATGAAAGTCAGAAGGGCCAGGACAGACTGCCACAGAGGAAGGGCACCTTGGCACATATGGGAAAATGGGGAGGTGGTGCTAACGGAGGCTGGGAAAAGGGAGGTGCTATAGCCCCGGGGGCTATAAAAAGAGGGTTATCTAAAAAGTCTACTTTTTCCCCATTCCCCATTTGTGGGTTGACTCTCGCTATGAGCATTCTACAATCTTTTCTGAGAATGGAGTCATGAGAAAGTTCAACAAAAGTCACCATATAGGGAATCTCCACCCATTTTTCCTTCTCTGTGACAATATTGTTCTAACTCTGATTGAGTATTTTGCTGTAATGTCCCCAAAATGTGCCATGCCTCATAATTTTCCAAGTGATACTGAGGCCAAATAGTGTTGCAAAAGAACACCAACTTTTCTTTTTAAGTTCTTTAGAGAAACTTCATTTTTCCAAATTTTGTAAAAGACAACCCAAAGGCGAATCTTCAGGAATTGAAAAGGATTGACTCTTTGCTGGTGGGAGCTGCAAGTCCCTCCCTCCTTAAAGGAGGATTTGAAAATAAGCCTTAGGGCAACAAACAAAAAAAACAAAAGCCCAAAAAAGTACTTGAAGTTTTCCCAATTCTCTAGAACCAAGAGAATTGAGAGGATTGGTCCTATGCTTCCAGATATGGATTCTGAAGGTGTGCCTAGGTCCATGGTCTTGAAAAGAACCACTGGACCGAGAGCCTGAGAGTGTGAGGCCAAGTGTGAGACAGCCTCGTAACTGTCTGCCCAAAAAGCATCTCCAAACCTTCCTAGGTGCTTGGAGAGTGACCCCAACTCCAAGTCAAGAAAAAAGGGGGAGGGAAGGTTTACATACCATCCAGTCTTGGCTGGAGAAGAGCTTGGGATTAGGCAGTTCTTCGCAGTTAGCAGGGAACCATATGATGATGCATCAGGTTTAGGGGTGCTGGAACCTTAAAATCACGACACATGGGTCCTGCCTGAAAGAATTAGACCCAAGCCTTCTTTCAGCCAAAGACAAGGTTTTTATAAAGATCCACCATATTAGCCAGGCTCTTAAGGAATCTGAGCACCTTTGAGCTTTTGGCTAGATTGTAAGAATCTGAGCCTTCACTTCTTTTTTCAAGAAATTTTCTAGTTGATTCAAGTCAACTTCAATTTCTTGTCTGCCTCAACTTCTACCCTTATATTTGAGGACTTCAAACACCATTACCTTCCTAGTGATCGGTTTCCTCAACACCTGTGACGTTCACTTTCGTTCCCTTTGAACCATCCCCAGGGTTGATCATACCTTAGATCTCACCATTCCATAAGTGTGTCACTTGTATGATTTTTGAATTGACATTTTCATCTCTGATCATTCATTTCTCCCTTCCTCTTAAATATATTTTGAATCCTTATGAGAAGCTTAAATTTTTCTACTCCTCTCTGTTTTTCCAGTCCCTCACTAGGTCTCACTTTCCTCTCGTAGTCTTGACTCTATAGTTAATAAATTCTTTAAAAATCTCTCCCTTCCCCCATCTCTCTCCCCCAGTTCTCCCCCCCTTCTCTGTTTATATGTGTGTGGTAATAGTCAACCCTTATCTCTTTTCAGATCCCACCTGGGTATTTCATCATCATCTCAGTCAACATGTCTAAAACAGAATTCATTATCTTTCCCTGCGTATTTGCTCCAAACTTTTCAGTTTCTTTTGAGATCATTACCATCTTCTCAGTTACTCTGGTTGAATCTACAAGGTGTTAGCCTTGACTCTTCCCTTAATTACCCTGCCCCTTTCAGCTACCACCTTAATTCAGATACTTAGCACTTTTTGCCTGCATTAGAATAGCATCCCAGGTGGTCTTCCTTTTTCCAGGTTCTTTCTCTCTCTTCAATCTGCCTTTCACATAGCTGCTAAAATAATTCATCCCAAAGCATAGTTCTGGCTGTATCATTCCACTGCTAAAAACAAACCTTTCATGTCTCCTCAGCAATCAGGTAAAATAAGGTCCTCAGTCTAACATTTAAAGGCCTCTGCAATATGGCTTTTTCCAAGCTTATCTTATTCCACTTACCTTCAAAAACTCAATTTTGTCACCAGATTGAACTACTTGTAGTTCTCAGGCTTATTATTCTATTAACCTTTTCATCTATACCTTCCAAAGTCTTTTTCTTCCTTTAAGGCTCGTGTCTAATACCACCTCCTCAGTAAAAGATTTCCTTGATCTGCCCAATCATTAGTACTATCACTCTTCTCAGCAATCTTGTATTATACATGCATATGTGTGTATGTATATGTGTGTATATATTTAATAAACATGTATACATAATTGCATATAAACATATGTTACAACCCTTATAGTGGATGAAATTCCTTGGCGAATTTTAAAAAAGTTTTATAAAAGTTTTGACTTATTTTCCTAATAAACCTCATTTATGTTACTATATTTTTGTTCAGTTTTGGTAAAAGCTTTCAAACACATAACTATTTGTATGCAGACATATTCACAAATGCCCATTGAAATACAGCCAGAGTTGTCTTTATCCCCCATTCAGCGTTTAATATATCTATCAATAACAAGCAAAAAAAACCCTTAATTTTTTTTTTGTGCTGTAAACACTTGTATAGCTATGATACTGAAATGGTGATAATTAAGTTTATAAATATTCTGATTTTCATTTAGATTTTCTTGATAATATATAGGCATGGGAATTTGAAATATTATGAAAGTCATTATATTAGCAAAATTTGCTTCATAACATATGAACCCTTAAGTCATCAGGGAGTCAGAATGTTAGATAAAATTTTTGGCAAAGTGAAACAAGTGAAACTAAAACTAAACTAACTAAAAAAAGTAAACTAAAATTGTCATCATGAAATTTCTAAATTCCATTCTATTTTCTCCTGTTTTCAAAAAAAAAATTTTTTTTGTTTTGATACTTCAGATTTTCAAGAACCGTATGCTGTGGTTGTACTTCTGGAAAAGGATTTAGTACTTATAGACCTTGCACAAAATGGGTAAGATTTGCAACTTTGAAGGTAGCAAAAGGATTCATTTGCAGTAGAATTCAGTATTGTAGTTCTATGACTGATTTCAACTGAGCAGTTTCTGAGTTATTTTCTTTGTTTGAGTTTAAAGAAATCCCCTTTCTCTGATGAAACTTTCTTCTTTCTAGTGAATAAAATTGTTATTTCCCAACTTTGTTTTATTACAAATTTCAGAGTCCTACCTTAAACAGTGTACAAGAAAATATCATAGCTGTTGCAGAACAAAAAAAAAATCAAATTATTAGAAGATTCATATAGACCTGTAATTATATATCCTTAAGTAATTTCTTAACATTACCTTAAAGTTCATTTTAATTAAATAATTGAGAAACCAAGTGGTACTTCTTTCACATTAGGTCTGTAAAAAGATTTTGTTAATGAACTTAGCACTATCAAAATTTCACTTTTGTTTTTATATATAACCATTACTTAGCACAGTGTCAGATACAAAATAGATTCTTAATAAATGCTTATTGATTGATTAAAAATGAATTGAAAAGTGTAAAATAATTATTTTAGCTAAACTGTGAATTCTACTGTGTGTTACTGTTAGAAAGAGCTTTAGGAAAATACCTGTTTTATAAAATAATTTTTATTTACTATGTTGTCAGGACAAAGTTAATTATTTTATTTTCTATCATGTCTTACCTATAGGAGCCTTCTATGTTGTCCTACCCTCCTTCCCTTACCTCCTTTCCCCCAAACACACTTGCTCTTTTTATTAAGAAAAGTTTAGGTTAACTAGATACTAAATCTTATTTAGGGTGCATAAATGACTTTGTGGTGAATGGAATGGTTTCTGGTTCTTTTGATCTTTTTAAAGAACTCATTGTTTTAAGGGCTTTAAGGCTCTAAATCATTGTTTATTTAGCAGTTCGCATATTAGATGCTTTAAAAGGATACATTTTGTTAATTCAAAGGACTTGAAGTTAAAAGGGAACATAGCTCCATCCTCTTCATTTTACAGATGAGGAAACTATCCAATATGGACCTTTCTAGTTAAATTTGAGGTTAGCTCTAAGACAAGGAGAGATGAGTAAAAAAAAAAAAAATGTGTGCACCTTCAAGTATTGTTATACCTTTTATTTAGTTTCATACTTTTCTAAAGACCTTTTTGGGACATACTTGGAAGAGTTCTACATTTCAGAGGACAATGATTCAAATAATACTTTCCTATGGTAAAATCTACTTACACTTATAGGGTTGCATTTAAAAAATAGAATACAGCTTTAGCCTAAATTGTTTATATTTCACATTCAGATTGTTGTGTGATTGTTTTAAGGATTGTATGGACTTTAAAGCTATGACAAAATTTTGATTTTTGAACTTATCACTTTTCCAAATCTAATAATAGATATTTAGAATAATTTGCATTTTTATTTTGCATTCAAATGCTAAATAATTTTTGTTTCAAATTGTTTTGATTTCATTTTTTTTTCTTGTTATAAAGGTATCCTATATTTGAAAATCCCTATCCCCTAAGTATACATGAATCTCCTGTTACCTGTTGTGAATATTTTGCTGATTGCCCTGTGGATGTTATCCCTGCACTTTATTCCGTTGGAGCCAGACAGAAACGCCAAGGTTACAGCAAAAAGGTACTTTGTATTTATTTTAGCATCTGAATATATTTATATGAAAGTTGGTAGCTGAATTAAGTGAGTCCTGTGATTCAATTATGTAATGCTATTTCTTTTCTTATAGGAGTGGCCTATCAGTGGAGGTAACTGGGGATTGGGTACTCAGAGTTACCCTGAAATTATCATCACGGGGTAAGTGAGATTCTAATTTGACCAAATCAGTAAACTTCACCTGAAAATGATTTTGACTAACTCAAACAGTCCTTTGCATTGTGATCTTTGTGTAATTAGTAATACAGTGCAAAGATATTACTTTGAAGGGCATGTTATTTTGACATTAATTTTTATCTTTTTTCTTTATCATGGCAAAGTAATTCTTATTTTTTTAATTAGAAAATGATTGTGCAAAATTTAATGCTAACAGGTATTCTTTATACTGAGAAAGAAACATGTATGGATATCTTTGCTCATGTTTTCACCACATTCTTGCCTCATATTTAATTTCATAGGCATGCAGATGGGTCTGTCAAGTTCTGGGATGCCTCTGCAAGTAAGTGATTTAGATAATTTTAAATTATTTATATTTGATATGTCAAATATATGTACATTCTCTTTTTATAATTACTTATTATGAGATTTCTGGATTCTTTAAAGTAATTTTTTTTAGCAAACTTTAAATGAGATTAGCTTTAGTGTCCCAGATTTAAATGTTTTCAAGAATGAATAAACATTCAGTATACCTAGGTCATTACATTAGCACAGCAAAAACCTATGATTTCATCTTTGTGAAAAATCATAGTATTCACATTTCCTCCATCTAAATGCATCACAATCTATCCGTAACGTATAGTCTTAAAGTGTTTCGTAATGCTTAAAGAGATTAAGTGACTGGCCCACACAAGCTTATATGTCAGAAGAGAGGCTTGAACCTGGATCTTTTGAATCAAAGTCCAACACTTTATTCACTCTTCTATGATGACTCTCATTAAATAGACCTATGAGTATCTTAATTAATCAAGAGCAATCTCAACAAAAAAGTACAGATTCTTTCATTTACTTCTGTTTTTCTTCTCCAACATAGAGATATTTGAGAGGAGAAAAGCTATTTTTCTTGTTAGTGGAATATTCTAAATAATTTCAGATCCTGGTCACTAATTTAGGTCATAAAATTTCTGCATGTGTAGTTACAGATTTAATATAAAGGATCCTTCCAGTACTTCCTTCTTACAATTAACATTTACTTATTAGTATTTGTTACAGATCCAGTTGATAATTAGACAATCTCAAAATAAATGTGGAATATTTTGCTATCTAGGAATATGTAATGACAATAATGAATTTTTTTTTTCTGTAAGGAAGCTTTATTTTTTATATACTAAAATGACCATCTTCTTGCGTACATGTATGTTTACTAAAATGAGTAGTGTATATACATTGTTTTAATTTTCCATTGTCTTATATCTGTTTAAATAAGTGAAATTTTCAAGATATTAGAACCTCTTGTGTTGGTGATTACTAATGTAGCCATACATCTATCTGGACCATACACAGAAAATATCCATTTAAGATGAATGTTGTTCGTGTGAGCAACAGTCATTAATGATACATAGTAATTGAATGAATAATGTATATAGAAACATTTGATTATATTAATTTGTATAACATTTCTTTTCTTTGTAGTAACACTTCAAGTACTATATAAGCTGAAAACATCTAAAGTATTTGAAAAATCAAGAAATAAAGATGACAGGCCAAACACAGACATTGTAGATGAAGATCCATATGCCATTCAGATAATTTCATGGTGTCCAGAAAGTAGAATGCTGTGCATTGCTGGCGTCTCAGCACATGTCATTATCTATCGGTTCAGCAAACAGGAAGTGACAACAGAAGTTATTCCGGTAATAGTCCCTTATTTGTGTAAGGTTTCTAGTGCCTGCCTTTTTTCAAATTTATGAATTATTTAAAACTTTTATACTATGAATGTTGTTCTCCAAATGTTTGACATTAGTGGTTATTTGTGGTTATTAAACACCTTTTCAGGGGCAGCTCAGTGGCACAGTGGATAGAGCTCCAGCTTTAGAGTCAGGAGGACCTGAGTTCAAATCCAGCCTCAGACACTTGACACTAGCTGTATGACCCTGGGCAAGTCACTTAACCTTAATTGCCTCACCAAAAAGCAAAAACAAACAAATAAATAAATAAAATGAACACCTTTTCTAAGGCTTTTTACAGAGGAGTTTAAATGTTTAAATCAAGTGTTCTTAATCTTTTTTGTATCATGGACCTGTTTGGCATTCTGATGAAGCCTGTAGACCCCTTCTCCAAATAATGGTTTTAAGTGCATAAAATTAAGTACATAATATTACAAAGCAGATTATTGAAATGCAATTAACAAACTATTAGAGAAAAAAAGTTCATGACCCCTAGGTTAAGAACCTTTGATTTAAATCCTTAAGTAACATTTTTTTTTAATCTTCTAAGGACTTTTAAAATTTATGACTCTCTAGGTTTGATATTAACTTCACATAAATTATATTCAAAAGCATAATTGCTTAGAAAAAAACTAAATTAGGATTAATTATGTTCTTTTGCATCCCTGAAGTCTACCTTCACAGTGTACTTATGCAGTGTATCTGTGAATAAGGAAACAGCTTTTAGAGTAAACATCAAGCTATCATTATTTGCAGTAAGGAAACACTTAAAGCTTTGCCAGTAAATACAAGGATCAAAAAAGGATATACTACTTTTCTCCACTGTTACTTGACATAGTTTTAAAATGTTATTAATAATAAAACAGTTGAAAGAATTGAAAGCATAAACACAAGTGAAAAAACAAGACAGAATTATCCATTGTACAATGGGAAAAGCACTGAACTTGGAGTCTCAGGACTTAAGTTTGAATTTCAGCTCTGTCACTTACTAACTTTGTGACCATGAGATATTCACATAACTTCTTGGGGCCTCAATTTCTTCATCTGTAGCATGAGAGAATTAAACTAAATGAAATCTAGGGTCCTTTCTAGCTCTAGATTTCTGATTTGTATTCCTGTGATCATATCCCTATTTGATAATGATGGGGTGACTTAGAAAGCCTAGAGAAACAGCACAGCTGTTAATTGAATAATTGAAATAATTAATAGCTTTGGGAATGTAGCAGTCTACGAAGTGAACCTACATAAATCAGTACCACTTGTTTAGTAATAGCAAAATGAAGGAGGAAATAATAGAGAGGATAACCCCATTCTAAATAACTAAAGAACACATAATATATCTGCAAGTTAGTCTCGAGACTTGTGTAGGTACATTTACAAAATACTTTTTAAAGAAAAACAGCAAATAATTGGTTGTCTATTGCTTATGGTTAAACTTGATCAATATAATAGATGATGAGTTCTGCATTGATTTGTTTTTGTTTTGTTTTTAAATTTATTTGTTTGTTTTTAGTTTTCAGCATTCACTTCCATAAGATTTTGAGTTCTAAATTTTCTTCCCCTCACTTCTCTGCCCCCTCCCCAAGATGGCGTGCTATCTGATATAGGCTATACATGTACATTCATACTAAACACATTTTCATATTAGTCATGTTGTAAAGAAGAATTAGAACCAATGAGAGAAACCACGAGGAAGAAGAAACAAAAAAACAAAAAAGAGAGCGAGCGCAAATAGTATGCTTCAATCTGCATTCAGACTCCATAGTTCTTTTTCTGGATGTGGATAGCATTTCCATCATGAGTCTTTTGGAGATGTCTTAGATCCTCACATTGCTGAGAATAGCTAAGTCTTTCAAAGTTAGTCATGGCACAATGTTGCTATTACTGTGTACAGTGTTCTCCTGGTTCTGCTCACTTCACTCAGCATCAGTTCATGTACGTCTTTCAAGATTTTTTTGAAGTCCTCCTTCTCATCATTTCTTATGGAACAATAGTATTCCATTACATTAATATACCACAACTTGTTCAGCCATTCTCCAATTGATGGACATCCCCTCAATTTTCAATTCTTGGCAACCATGAAAAGAGCTGCTATAAATATTTTTGTACATGTGGTTCCTTTTCTCATTTGTATGATCTCTTTGTGATACAGGCCTAGAAGTGATATTGCTGGGTCAAAGGGTATCTATATTGATTTGTAAATTTGGTACTGTACTAATCAAATTATAATTGTGGTGGTGTACCAATCAAACTACCAATGGGAAAACTTGATGGAGGTTAAAAAATAAAATGAAATTCATTTAGAGAAATAGAAAGTCTGGAATAGAGAAATTATGGGAAAAATGGGAAAGAAGAGAGAATAGTACTTCTAGACAATATTTTATGCTATAAAGCATCAGTCATCAAAAATGTTACTAGTTGAAAAACAAAAATGTAGATCTGAACAAAGAATCAGAAGCAGTTGGACTCAGTAACAGAGTAGACTCAAGAATGTAATAAATGATTTGACAAAGAACTACTATTACACCAGCTTCTAGAATAATTGGAAAGCAGTTTGGTAGAAATTAGATTTAGATTCACATCTTACGTCACAATAGGCTCCAAACGGATACATGATTTGTAACCAAAGATAACAAAAGATAAAAAGAGCCTGTTGATTATGTGAAATTGGAAAGCTTTTTTCACAGAATCAGTACAACTAGGTAAAAAAAATTTTGCCTCAAATATCTATGATAAATGTCCAGTAACCAACATATAGAGGGAACTGATATAAATATATAAAACTAAGAGCTACTCTCCCAGTGGATAAATGTCACAGAATAAGAACAAAAAGTTTTCTAGAGAAGAATTGCAGGCCATTACCAGCCATATGAAAGATTTCTCCCAATGCCTAATAAGAGATGGAAATCAAAACAACTCTGTCATTTTACTTCATACTCAGCAAATTGGCAAAGATGACCGAAAAGGATGAGAATAGTCAGTGTTGAAGAGACAGTAGTCTTTTCTAGATGTAGTTTGGAAATTCTGGATAGCAATTTGGAATTATACTTTAAAGAATAAAAGAGAGAGATCCCACTAACAGGCATAACATCCCAAAGGAGATCAATGATAATAAAGAAGGATTATACATGTATATACATATATCTACATATACATACACATATATACATCACACACTCCAAAATATTTATAGCAGTATTTTTTGTAGACCTGAAAATAAATACCCATTGATTGGGAAATTGCCAGACAAATTGTGATACTTGAATGTAATGGAATACTACTGCACTGTAAGAAATTACAAATCTGAGAAAACTACAGAGAACCATGGAAGGACTTATGTGAATTAATGCAAAATGAAGTAAGCATAAACTGAAACTATGTACAATAAATTCAGCATCTAAATGGAAATAAAAAAATAAGTTACAAAACAGAATACTATAAATATAGCGACTAGGCTTGGTCTTGAAGGGGAGATGAGAAAATGCTCCTGTTTTCCTTCTTTGCAGAGGTAGGAGCCTATAGGCGTACACTATCGCACGCAACGTCAGGCTTGATTGCCAGGCTTGTTAGTTTTACTGAATTTTTTCTTCTTTTTTATTTGTGACAAAAGGATACATCTTCAGGTAGGGAAGAGAGGAATGAAATCTTGGGAAGTGAAAGTGATATAAAATATATCAATAAAAATAAAGTAAGCAGTATAGAGAATTCATTAATTGCCTATTGCTTTTTATTTTTTCTATTTTGCTATAGATGCTTGAAATACGACTGTTATATGAGATAAATGATGTGGACTCACCTGAGCTTGAACAAGTTCCGCCATTGCCAACACCTGGAGGAGGTTCCAATACTCAGCCTATTCCTCCTCAGTCTCATCCATCAACTAGTAGCAGTTCATCCGATGGACTTCGTGACAATGTCCCATGTTTAAAGTAAGTTTTAAGTCCTTGGAAATCTTGAGGGGCTATGCTATTTTACTAGTGTTTCTTATCCCTCATTTGAATGTAATGTAAGCTCTGGTAAAATGATACTCTAGTGGTTTTGAGGTAGAATAAGAAACAAGATTATCTTTTTGAGTTTGACCAGTGTTCTGGTCACACAGTGTTCTGACAGCAGTACCAATGGACATTCTGTGGTAGGGTATTTAACTATTAAAGACTTCCTCCCCAAGCTCTGTAATTCCCCTAAATGTATTAGACTTGAAATATTTATCTAGGTCTTTTTGAAGCTCTTTATAATTTTGTGGTAAATTTGAATGTTTTTCACATTTTCTAGTTTTCCACCCTTAATGTATCTTTTGAGTTTGTATTCATTAATATCTCCCAGTTTCATTATCTCTTTTGAGGAACCATGGAATAGAAATATATGCAGCATCCAGAGTTCAGATGTATCTAAGCTTAATACTGATGTTTTGTTTTTTTACTTTTAATGGTTGATTTTGTTACCCTCTTTGACCAAACCAGTATATTTGGGAGATGTATCATTTTCTCAGGGCATAACTAGTAACTCTTTAAATATAATTTAGATTACTTTTTGCCTAAATGCCTATTACCATTGAAGCTCATATAGAACTTGCTATTTACTCACATAGTCTTTAGAGATCATTCTATAATTTATCCTGCTGGCTTGGTATTTCCCTACCTGAAATTACTGTCTTCTGTAAACTGTGAAATGCATGTGTGTACTTTCAAATCAATTATAAAAATATAATATAAGACCCCTCTCAGGACTGAACTCTGAGGTCTATACTCTTAACTCAATCATATACTAAGAGATTTGTATATACATTGTAAAACATCTCCTGGTCCCTTATTGCCTTAGGTGTATTCTTTTAATTTGACCAATCTTCTTTAAAGACCATTTGGAATAGTACTACACCTGACGCCTTCCTCATTAAAAGAGAGAGGCAAGTAATTATTTCAATCCCTTTTTTATCTCCTTTTTACCATCAGTGACCATTTGTGCACTGTGATAATCAAGTAGCCTTACTAATTCTGGCATTTTGGCTTTGGTGTATTTAAAGAAAGTAATAATTGACTTCTATATGTTTACAATTATGTTTCTTCCAATTCTTTTTTGACATTTTGCTTGTTTCTCTGATTTTTCCTATTGGGAAGTACTTTAAAATGTTCCCTTTGCCTGGGGGGGGGGAAAAAAACAAAAACAAAAAACAAAATCTCTTCCTTCGTCAGTGAGCCTTTCAAGACATTTCTTTTCCTTTTACACTGTGGTGTCTCCAACATGTGATACATACTTTTCATATCAGTCAGTCAATCATTAAAGTTTAATAAACATCTATATACAAAACACTATTTTAGGTACTAGAGAAACAAATACAAAAATTGGAACATTCCCTGCCCTCAAGCAGGTTATATTTAGGAGGAAACATGTTCATAAATTTCTAAGTTATTTCAGGTAGATTCTAAGTAATTTCAGGTAGTAAATTCAGGTTCTGGTTGCTGAGGGACAGAGGAAGCAGGCATGAGAAAAGGTCTCATGTAAGATGTGAAATTCAAGCAGAGCTTTCAAGAAGTGTGAATTTTAAGAAGTAGAAGTGAGGGCAGAGTGCCTTTCTGACTTTGGGTATAGCCTGTGCAAAGGCTGTTCAGTAAACTCCAGTAGCTACCTATCAGTCACTTCCAGTCTCAAAAATGAAATCTTCTCTTTACCAAAGACCTTTGTAACCTCGCTTCTTATCTTTCCAGTCTTCTTTTACCTTACTCACCCCCACATACGTTTTGATCCAGTGACAGAGGTGTCCTTACTCTTCCTTGTATAAGACATTCCATTTCCTGACTCCAGACAAAATCTATGCATCTATAATAAGAAGAAAAATAATGAATTATAGGAGTGGAGGAAGACTTTGCGTCAGACATTTCTAATGAAGAAATTACATCCAAAATAGGCAGGAGAGAATTGACCCAAATCTATTGTACCATGACCCAAGATATAGTTCTTAATGCTCAAAGCATATGAATAGTTTTCAGAGGAAGAAATTCAGGCTCTCAATAGCTATATAAAAGTGAAATCACTAGTAATAGAAGATATGAAAATTAAAACAACTCAGAAGTATCACCTTATATGCATCAAAATGCACAGAGACAATGAATGAGTGTTGTGAGAGAGAGAGTAAAGAAGGGAAGACATTTAGTAGAGCTGTAAATTAGTTCAGCCTTTTAGGAATACTAGAAAAGTTAATTAATTGTTCATACCTCTTGATTTAGCAATCCCACCACTGGATATTTGCCCTAAGGAGATTAAAGACTGCACTATTTGTAGTTAGAAAAAAAGCTATAAACATTATCCCACGATTTGAATGGCTGAACAAATTGTGGTATATGAATGTAATAGGGTGATATGCCCTGTGAAGCTGGTTGGTCCTTATTATTCGAAGAGAACCGAAATGATATCACTCTTTTGGGATCAATCTACAGTGTGTCTGATTAGCTGATCAGACCAGTATGATCTTAGAATGTTCTACCAGAGGTTGGACACAAACAGCCCGTGTGAACAGTTAGTATGGAGATGTCTCTAAATTTGTGCATCTTATGTTTCTTTTGAGCTACTGCAATCCTGCTTTGCTCATAGAGCACAGCTCCTCCTTTGATGCAGACATGGCATGCTAGATGATCCTGTGCCAGTGTCTCCCCATGTCTCACAAATGATGCCAAAGTTATTCAGAGTGTCCTTGAGAAGAGTGTCTTTGTATCGCTCCTTCTGACCTCCTTGTGAGTACTTGCCTCATATGAGTTCTCTGTAAAAGTCTTCTAGGCAAATGTGCATTTGGCATTTGAACAACATGGCCAACCCATTGGAGTGTCACTCTCAGAAGTAGGGTTTGAATGTTTGAAGTTATGCTTGAGAAAGGGTCTTGGTGTCTGGTACCTTGTCTTCCCAGGTGATCTTCAGGTTCTTCCTAAGACAATTCAAATGGAAGCGATTAAATTTCTTGGCATATGCTACCCAGTATTCACAGGTATATAACAATGAGATCAGTACAACAGCTGTGTAGAATTAGTTTGGTAAGCAGCCTAATAATGCCTCTTCTCTCGCACACTTTCATTTGGAGCCTCCCAAACATTGAGCTATCTCTGGCACCGTGCCTGTCAGCCTCATTATCCATGTGTACATCCTTGGAAAGTATACTACCCAGGTTAGCAAACATATTTACAGCATTTGAAATTTCTCCACTTGTTATATGCAGTGGTTCCACATATGGATGGCATGTGTGGTACTGAATGGTGGAAAATCTTGGTTTTCTTGGTGTTAATTGTCAGGCCAAAATTAGTGCAAGTGGCAGAGAATCAATCCATACTTCACTGCATCTCTGAGCACACAATCATTGGTGAACAAAAAGTCATATGCAACATCTCTGTCTACTTCAGTTTTGGCTTGGAGCCTTTCCAGGTTAAATAATTTACTTTTGGCATGGCAGTTGATCTTGATGCCGCTTTCATCCTCGTTGAAGGAGTCTGACAACATCACGCTAAAGAACATGGGAGCAAGCACACAGCCCTGCTTCACTCCATTGGTGACTGGGAAAGCTCTAGAGCATTGTTCATTATCTAGAACTCATGGAAGCATACTGTCATGGAACTGGCATACAATGCTAATGAACTTCTCAGGGCAACCAAATTCTACCATGCTCTTCCACAAGCCCTCATGACTGACAGTATCAAAGCCCTTGGTCAGATCAATGAACATTGTGTACAGATCTCTGTCTTGCTTCTGGCATTTCTCCTAGAGTTGTCAGGCAGCAAATACCACATTGACTGTCCCTTGGCCCTTTTTGAAGTCACACTGAGTCTTGGGTAGATGACCGTCTTCCAGGTGAAGGATCAGCCTGTTAAGGAGGACTTTGGCAAGAATCTTGCCAGCAGTGATGAAGAGAGAGACCCCTCCTGTGATTGTCACAGGAGAGCCTGTTTCCTTTTCCTTTATAGAGATGGACAGTGGAGGCATTCTTGAACTCCTGGGGGATAATCTTCTCTTACTGTATACCCTGGAAAATTTCAGTCAGCTTTTGTATGAGCAGTGAACCCCATGGCTTTTTATGGTGCGTATAAGAATCCCATTCCAGGAGGGAAGACCCAGTCATAGAGGGTGGGGAGGAACTCAGTGGTGTGGTATGGTTCCTGGCATAGTATTATTGTGGGGTTCTGAAATTTCAGTGCTCAGGAACAGAACTCCAATCATCCTACCCTACTTATGGCTCTGATACTCCAAACTCCTTCCTCCCCTTTTTAACTATCCTGTTTTTTTTTTTAAATAAAGTATGTCCTTTGAGAATCATAGATCCCATCCCATAAACTTTAGTAATATCTCAACTCCTTAAGTGAATCTTTGATCTTATTGATCACAGTCAATTCTTGTCAACTCTTGTACATATCCTCTCG
Organism: Vombatus ursinus; assembly: GCF_900497805.2. NCBI lineage: Eukaryota > Metazoa > Chordata > Mammalia > Diprotodontia > Vombatidae > Vombatus > Vombatus ursinus. The sequence continues at coordinate 133,478 of NW_020948910.1, read as the reverse complement.
TAAGTTAACAACAATGGATACATCCAGTGTACTAAGGACATTCCTCTTTTTTTCTTGACGTTGTGAGGCTAGTAGTAAAGTATGTAGATCTTTGAACAGTCAGCCCTTGTTCTTGCCACACAGTCACTTGGTCTGCTTTTTGATCACATAGTGCTTTGATGACATCTTTTATCCAGGTTCTTCTTTATAATCGAGACTTCTTTTTAAGTGATGTTCAGTTTTTATTTCCTCATCTGTAAGATGAAGGTGTTGAATCAGACAGCCTCTGTTGGCCTCCTGCAACTCTGTATAGCTGAGAGATTTTTGTCTTCCCTGACTTACAGCCTTATAACACTATCAGTACAATATTGGCATTAAAATGATGGGCCTTTGTCTCTGTGAGAAGTTTGAAATCTTTAAAGGAAGTCTAAGATTTCCTGAAGGTGGTCCAGTACTGCTCTCTTTCTCCTCCTGTTTAATTCAAGGCCCAATTCGTTGTCCATCTAAAATGCCTTTTCCAAATATCAAATAGTTTTTCTTTCTTTTTGCCTATGTAACATTCTTCAACTGACAGACCTGGAACAGGTCAGTATTACCTCTGTCCCTTCTTCCCTCAACCCCCTGGTTCTTCGTGTTCTTTTTATTTTTTTTCTTCATATTAAAGCATCGCCTTTCCTCATTGTTTTGAAAAACACTTTGTTCTTTGTGACAGCCTAGAGACTTGAGAAATATTGTTTAAGCCTCTTTACCTTCTCTTCTAGGAGACTGGGTTATCTGAACTTTGAGCAGTCATTTGGCTATGGCAGAAATGGAGATATCATTCAATCAGTGTAGGTCACTTCAGACTCCACCCTATTCTAAGTGAAATCATCAGTAGTTTTCTATTAACAACTTCCCTGGAAAATTACTGTGACAAACTCTTTTGGGCACCTTTGTCTGCTGGCTTGTCAATCTCTTGAAGATGTAGTGCCATGATTATAGTCAAAGAGCATAGGTTTGAATACCACCTCTGCCACTTATTACCTTTGTAACTTTGAGCAAATCATTTAACTTTTCTAGGTGTCAATGTCCTCATCTGTAAAGAAATGAAGAAGATTGATTTTGATGTATTGTAAGGTCCTTATCTAAAACTGTGAGCTTTCTCAACATATTAGCACTTCATTACTTGACAGGTACATTCAGCTTTCTTTTCCTTTTGTCACTCACTTTTTACCTACTTTGTCTTAACAACTGCCTTCTCTCTCCTCCTGTAGCTACAGTCATTCAATTCTTCAAGTCCTCCCAAATGTCCCTTCCCAAATCCATGCTTTTTTTCATCCCACAATTCTTAAGTCTTCGAAATCATCTTCATAAGTCTTTTTCCTTCAGAGCAAGTGTTTCTATTCCTTGAAAACCAGAAGTAGAATTTTCTTTTGTAAAAGGTATTTCCACTCTTTGATCTTAGATGGCAGAACTATAGCAATAGGAAAGAGTTGCAAAAATAAAAATCCAGTTTGGTGTAAGAAAAAAATGCCTTAATAATTCATTGTTCAAAAATTGGAATGTCCCTACATCAAGAAGTAGGCAAGTTACTCATCATTGAATACCTTCAAGCAGAAAATGGATAACTACTTCTTAGGAATTATAGAGGGAATTCCTTTTCCAAGTATTTGTATAATAGAAATAATCTGGGAGTGACTTCTTGTTGTTATGGAGCTTATTAATCTCATGTCTAGTCACATTGGACTCAATACTTTCTCTTCTGCTGAATGCCTATAGCTCTTGTGATCTTTGCCACTAATCTGGCACTAATATAAGGTCTGAAAATAAGGATATTTATCTTACATGCCTGTATAAAAACTTCTACAGGGCAATATTACACCTTATAATTTTTGCTTATTTTGCACAATGCCTTCAAAATGTGTATTCTCAATAAAAAGTTGTTGAGTGAATCAATCAATATTATGTTTTCACCTAAAGTTTCAGGATAATGAATAATTAAAAGGAAAGTGGAAATAATGTAATACATTTTGGTTTGTTTCAGGGTTAAAAATTCTCCTCTAAAGCAGTTTCCAGGCTATCAGACAGAGCTAGTTATTCAGCTTGTGTGGGTAGGTGGAGAACCACCACAACAAATAACTAGCCTTGCTGTCAACTCCTCCTATGGCATGTAAGTATAAATTGAGTTTATTACCAATATCTTCATAATATGGCTTTATTCTTTCTTCTCTTTATCTGAATTATAAATTGATACTGTTGCAACATCTACATCTTTTTTGTGTATGTGCACTTTATTCTATATTAAATAATCTTCTTTGATAACACTGCACTGACATAAAAGTAGTTGGTAAAGCAATGTAATATTTAGGGTAAAATTGTAATATTATTTTATCCTCCCCCAGAGTATTTATCTTGACACTTTGGCCTAATAGAAGTTCTTAGAAAGGATCTTGTTGTTCTTTCTATAGCATGACCTAATTTATAGCGGCCTAAAATACAGTGTTATAGTTGGATGCTGTATATATATGCATATAGATTTAACAGTATGTGTAAAGATATGTATAAATATGTATATGTATATATACATGTATATATATATACTTGTCTGTGTATATAGAGACAGGTTCTGATCAGTGCAAATAATGAATCTCATTAAGTGGTTGCATGTATTCAAATTCATATTGTTCAAAGTTATAATTATGTAAAATATAGTCATTGGTTCCAGCACAATGGAAGGATGCAGTGCTAATTCAAATATTGTAACCACATCAGAGGATTCATTATTCACACTAATAAGGACCTAGCTGTAATTATTTTTGTAACCCCTAATGAACTTGTAAACAGATAAATAATGAAAATAGTATATTACACACAATATATCAAAGATTCTTTGACTTATTTGTTAAAGATACTATTCTATCTCACAACTTCTCTCTACCTAATAGACATAGAAAACTGCCTTAGAATCAGAGTGACTAGGTAACTTTCTTGTAGTCTCATATCTACTAAGCATCTGAGGCAGGATTTGAACTCTTGTGTTCCTGATTCCAAACCCATCATTCTTTTAGCTAAGCCATTCTACTTCTCTAGTGTATTATTTAATTAGGTTTAATATAGGACACATCAAAGTATAGCTCCATGAACATGTTAATTCATTTCTTGTATCATAATATTGAAAAGAAAGTCTGCTTAATGTGTATCTTTATCTTCCATTCACAAATGTTAAAATGGAATTTTACTGATTAATTCTCTTTTTCTTTTGAAACATAATCTTTTTTATTTCTCCATTCCCAGAGTAGTTTTTGGCAATTGTAATGGTATTGCTATGGTTGATTATCTCCAGAAAGCAGTGCTTCTCAACCTTGGCACCATTGAATTATATGGTTCTAATGATCCTTATCGACGAGAACCTCGATCACCACGCAAATCTCGACAACCATCAGGAGGTAAGAGCAAAAATGGTGCAGTTCAAGGAAAATTCGAGACCTTTTTGAAACTTATCTAAACTATTCATTATTTCTATGCAATAAATACAAGTCATTCAGTTAAGTTAAAAAAAATCTTTTTTAGGGGGCAGTTGGGTGGCACAGTGAATAGAGCACCGGCCCTGGAGTCAGGAGGACCTGAGTTCAAATCTGCCTCAGACACTTGACACTTAGTAGCAGTGTGACTAGCAGTTAAGCAGCATTTAACCCTATTGCCTAGCCCCCCCTCCAAAAAAAATCTCTTTATGAAAACTTCCAAGTCTTTATCTCATTATTTGTAAGGTTTCTTTTTAATTTTTTAAATTAGTTTGTTTATGTACAAAACTTCATATATAAAACTCTTTATATGACTTTTCAGAGTCTTCATTCTTCATATAAATCAAGGGTTATTAATTTTTTTGTGTGTCATGGACTACTTTAGGAGTCTGGTTAAGCCTATGGATGCTTTCTCAGAGTCATATTGAAATGCAGTTGTCAGAATATTTTTTTTAAAGTTAGGAGACCCTATGTTGAGTACCCCAATCTAATAATGATCATGACTATAATTATGAATTTTCCTAATACATTATAAAAGCTTTTTAAAAACAATTGCTTTGTTGTCACTTTCTGTTTGCTGTTTTTTCAAGCATGACAGATCATCATTTCAGTTCAGCAATTTAATAAGTGCCTACTCTGTGCAAGGCACTCTACTAGGAGCTAGGAATACAAAGACAAAAAGAAACACTCCCTACACTCAAGGAGCTTATATTCTACTGGGGAATATACACAGGGAAGTAAATACTACAATTTGAAGAGTGAGAAAGCATTAACAGGAAGGAGGATCAGAGTTCATAGAAGAACCTCTTCATAGAAGAGGTTCCAAGTTGAGCCATAAAGGAAGACAAAATGTGTATATAAGGAAAGAGCTTTAGACCCACCAGCTAGTCTCTGTGAATATTTGGTGATAGGATGTGGAACTCTGAGTTTAGGGAATAGTAGTTTGACTGCAACGTAAAGTTTGTGAAAGGGAAGGGATAGTAGAAAATAAAACTGGAAATGTAGTTAGGAGCTATGTTGTGCAAGGTCTCAGATTCCAAGAGGATTTATATTTATCCTAGAGTAAGTGGTTCATCATTGAGGATTGTGAGTAAACCTCTTCCTAAGTTTATTTGAGTCAAAATATGTTTGGTGTTTTCAGCAAATATCAAATAAGTTGAAAACCCATATGACTAGGCATCATCTTCATAAAGTTCTCAATTGTGCTTAAGTATAGCAGTTATACAGTATAATTCTAATTCCAAAAATCTCAGTCCTTGGTCACGTTATATATTGGTAACGCATAGCAAAATAAATCACTGTTGAATTTATATTTAAACATCCTTCCTCTTACAGTGTTTGTGTGTGCATGCACATAAACGCACATTTCAGATGATGTTAGCTAACCTATAAGTACTGTAATTCTTCTCAGTTGCTTAACACACTCTACTCAAAACCAAATACCAAACCAACAAGCAAAATCCCATTAGGGAGATAAGGAGAGAATTATATGAATATTGGTGGTTAAATTTATATTTTTGAGCTATCTGACTTTTTTTGTTTGTACTTGAAAACAATTTTTTTCTCATAACTGCACAATAACACTCATTGAGGTGTTTTATCACTTATCAACCTTATCATTTTAGTTTTTTCATCTTTGCATTGTTTTACCAATGTATGCTGATGATGGCTTTTTGCCTGTATGGCATTTTTTGCTTATATTTTCATTCTATGAAAAAGCTTCATTGCACTTATTAGAGAAAGTAATCTCATCAATGAAATGTCTTGAAATGTATGACTTCTGTCATTTTGGGTTGTTCATTTATAACTAGCATTTTACAGCAATCTGTAGTCTTTAAAATTATTTGAATAACTTACATTTATCACTCAATTATGTGGGAATATTATACCTATAGTACATTTGTTCCAAGGAAGGACTTTTTATTTTAACGTTTTTTAAACATTCACTTTTTAAAGTTTTCAGTTCTAAATATTCTCCCTCCCTCTCCAGCCCATCCCCCATTAATTGAGAAGGTAAGCAGTATGATAACCATTGTACATGTGAAGTCATGCAAAAATTTCTGTATTAGTCATATTGCCCTCTTCCCCCTACAAAAAAGCAAGAAAAATAAAATGGAAAAAAATATGCTTCAAACTGTATTCTGAGTTCATCAGTTCTGTCTCTGGAAGTGGTATAGCATTTTTCATCATAAATCCTTTGGAATTGTCTTGAATCATTGCATTAATCAGAATATTGATATCTTTCACAGTTGTTTATGGTTACAATATTGTTGTTACTGTGTACACTGTTCTATTTATATTTACTTCACTTAGCATCAATTCACATAAATCTTCCCAGGTTTTTCTGAAACCATCCTGCTCATCGTTTCTTATAACAAAATAGTATTCCATCACAGTTATATACCACGACTTGTTCAACCATTCCCCAATTGGTGGGCATCCCCTCAGTTTTAATTCTTTGCCACCACAAAAAGAACTATTATAAATATTTGTATACATAAAGGTCCTTTTCCCTTTTCTTTGATCTCTTTGGAATACAGACTTATTAGTGGTATTGATGGTAGGTAAAGTTTTATATCCCTTTGGGCATAGTTCCAAATTGTTCTCCAGAATGAGTAGACTAGTTCACAACTCCACCAGCAGCACATTGTGTCTGTTTTTCCACATCCCTTCCAGTAATTGTCATTTTCCTTTTCTGATGAGTTAGCCAATCTGATAGGTGTGATGTGGTACCTCAGAGTCATATCAATTTACATTTCTCTAATCAATAGTGATTTGAAACATTTTTCATGTGACTTTTGGTAACTTTGATTTTCTTTTTCTTCTGAAAACTGGCTGTTTATATCCTTTGACTGCTTATTAATTGGAGAATGGCTCTTATTTTTATGAATTGGGTTCAGTTCTCTATAAATTTGAGAAATGAGACCTTTTATTGCTATAAAATCTGCCCTCCCCCCAGTTTTCTTCTTTCCTTCTAATTTTGGCTACGTTTGTTTTCTTTGTGCAAAAATCTTTTAATTTGATGTAATCAATATTACCCATTTTACTTCCCGTGATCCCCTCTTTTTTGACATTAAACTTCCCATATCCATAGATCTAACAAGTGAGTTTTTTTATGCTCCTTAATTTTTACATCTAAATCATGTACTCAATATTACTTATCTTGGTATATGGTATAAGATGTTGTTTTATACCTAAGTTTCTTCCAAACTTCTTTCCAGTTTTCTAAGCAATTTTTGTCAAATTTTGTCAAATATTGCCCCCAAAACTTGGGTTTTGGGGTTTATCAGACACTAGATTACTGTGGTCATTTACTTCTATATATTGGGAGCCTAATCTATTCCACTGATCTACCATTGTTATTTCTTATCTAGTACCAGATAGTTTTGATGATTACTGCCTTGTAGTATAATTTAAGATCTGGTACTGATAGATTATCTTCCTTCATTCTTTTTTTCATTGATTTTTGTTAATTTTCCTTAATATTCTTGACCTGTTGTTCTTCTAGATGAATTTTGTTATTATTTTTTCTAGCTCTATAAGATAATTTTTTGGTAGTTTGATGTGGCACTGAATAAGTAAATTAATTTAGATAGAATTGTCATTATTACTATATTGACTCAGCTTCTCCATGAACGATTAATATTTATCCAACTGTTTATATCTGTCTTTGTGGGGAAAGTGTTTTATAATTGTGTTCATATAATTCCTGGATGTGTCCAGGAATAATTGATTTTAATACTATATAAAATATTTGAAAAATAGGCAAAGGAGTCCTAACAAAATTCCTTCTATGACACAAATATGGTATACCTAAATAAGTGAAAGCAAAAACAGAAAACTGTGGACCAATTACCCTTTTATCCATTTTTCACTTAGATTATGAGTTTTGTTATGAATCTATTATGTACCATCTAAGGTAAAAGAAGGCAGGGGTAGCAATCATGATCTCAGACAAAGCAAAAGAAAAAATAGGCCTAATTAAAAGAAAATCAAAGAAACTATTTCGCTAAAAGTAGTATTCTGCTGTTTTTACTGAAAATTCTAGTATCTGAAAAGCTATTCACAGACATATTGGAGACATTTAAAAATAAAAAGTCAAGGGCAGCTAGGTGGCACAATGGATAGAGCATGGGCCCTGGATTCCGGAGGTCTTGAGTTCAAATCCAGATGCAGATACTTGATACTTTTTTTTTTAGGCAGTTGGGGTTAAGTGACTTGCCCATGGCCACACAGCTAGTAAGTGTCAGGTGTTTGGTCTGAGGCTGGATTTGAACTTAGGTCCTCCTGATTTCAGGGCCGGACCACCCAGCTGCCCCCAGATACTTGATACTTAACTAACTGTGTGACCCTGGGCAAGTCATTTAACCCTGATTACCTCATAAAAAAATTAAAAAATAAAAAGTCATTATCAGTAAACATTCATTTTGCAATGCCACAATATATTTTAAAATGTCATTATTTCATATTTAGTTTTACATGTAAAATGGAAATAAGTAATTTTGTATTAATGCTAATAATTTTCCATATATTTCTTTACCATTGTATATTGATGCAAAAATTTTACCTGTGCATGTCTTTACATTTCAAGTGTGTCTCTTGTAAACTACGTATTGTAGGATTCTGGTTTCTAATTCTTTCTGCTATTGACTTCATGAGTGAATGCATCTCATTCACAATCAGAGTTATGATTGATAATTGTGTTATTTCGCTGTATCTTCTCTTCTGTTTATTCTCTCTCTCTCTCTCTCTCTCTCTCTCTTTAATCCTGTCTCTCCTCAAAAGTCTGTTTTACTTCTGACTGCCTCCCTTAATCTGCCCTCCCTTTTACAGTCTTCCTCTCTGTTCTCCACCCCACCACCCCCTCCATCTACTTTGTCTTGTCCCTTTCTTCTCCTACTCCCCTGTTTGGTAACATGGATTTCTATACTCAACTGAGTGTGTGTATATATATATCTATATACATATATACATATGTATATATATACATATATATGTATATAGATATATATAATATATATGTATATAGATATATATAGGTATACATATATATATATATATATATATTCTTCCCTTTCTAAACTAGTTTATATTAGAGTGAGGTTCATGTGTTGCCCACTGCCCCCACCCCTGCCCATTTTCCCCTCCATTGTAAAAATTCTTCTTTGCATGCCTCTTTTATGTGAGATGTTTCCCATTCTTCTTCTCCCTTCCCCCTTCTCCCAGCACATTCCTCTTTTTCAGCTTTCTATTTTTCTTTTGAGATCATCTCAATAGAATAACCTCACATCCATGCCCTCTGTCTATGTAGAGTCCTTCTAACTGCCCTACTGATGATAATGTTCTTGGGGGTTACATATATCATCTACTTTATAGCATAATTTAATGTCTGGAAGTACTATTCTTTATTCCTGTTTTTGCCATAATTTGGGAATGTAACCAGTTTAATTATGTTCCTCGTAATTTCTTACTCATGTTTACCTTATTGTGTCTCTCCCAGATCTTGTGTTTGAATATCAGGTTTTCTTTTTAACTATGACCTTTTTATCAGTAATACCAGGACATTTTCTGTTTCATTAAATGTCCATTTTTTTCCCCTTTAGGATTATATTTAGTTGCTGGGTAGGTTATTCTTGGTTGTAATCCTAGAATCCTATACATCTGTAACATCAGATTCTAAGCCCTCTGCTCCTTTACAGTAGTAGCTGCTAAAGCTTGTATGTTCCTGACTGTGGCTCTGTGATATTTGAATTTTTTTTTTCCTGGCAGCTTGTGATATTTTCTCCTTGAACTGGGAACTCTGGAATTTGGCTATAATATTCATTTTGGGATCTCTTTCAGGAGGTGATCCCTGGATTTTTTTCAATTTCTATTTTGCCCTCTGGTTCTAAAATATCAGGTCAGTTTTCCTTGATCGTTTCTTGAGAGATGGTATCTAGGCTCTTTCTGTCCAATAATTCTTATATTTCCTCAATCTATTTTCCACGTTAGTTGTTTTTCCAATGAGTTATTTCACATTTTTTGTCTATTATTTAATTCTTTTGACTTTGTTTTATTGCTTCTTGAGTTTTCATGTAGTCATTTACTTCCACTTTACCAATTATAATTTTTAAGGAGTTATTTTCTTCATGGAAGTAAGATTTTTAGAGGGAAATTTTGGGGAAAGCTCAGCTCGAATGCTCACATTATCTTCTTGGCTCTGTCTTGGAAGGACATTTTTATTTTTGTTTCTTGTTTTTTATATCATACATGTGGACCTCCAGTCTTCTTTACAAACAAAAGAAGCTAAGTCAAAGTGAAAGGCTTGTAAAACTAGGATATTCAGAACTTTTAAAAATGTTTAGCAAGAATAAAATAAAATATTAATTATCAATTTTTGTGTTTTGTTACTTATTTGAGGACAGTTAAATGAATAAAAATTGTCTTATTTCCATTTAGTCTCTTAAAAGTTTCCATGATATAACTAATCATTACTATTAAAATTCACACCATTCGTCTTTCATTTGATTTAAAGTATTTTTATTTTTGCATAGGGCTCACTGATACTCATTACCATTGTCTTTGTAAGCTTACAATATTATTCATATTGTATATTGCTGAAGTAATATAATTTTACACACAACAAAACAAGGTAAATAGCTTTTCTTCATTTCTTTGTAAAAAAAATACACTGTTGTATTTTTACTTTGTTAGCATTTAGATACATATAAAAATTATAAAGAAAATTATTAACATTAATAAAAAATCACTTATTTGCATTTTATATGTAAAACAAATTTGAAATAATGCCAATATATTTTAAAATATAGTGTGGCATTACAAAATGAATGTTTACTGATAATGACATTTTATTTTTGAATGTCTCCAATATGTGAATAGCCTTTCAGGCACCAGAATTTTTGGTTATAAGAGTAGAATGACTTATTTTAAGAATGACTTTTTCTCTCCTATATAATATATATTACATCTTTGCAGGGAAAAAAAAAACACAAATATAGTGGTGTCTCATGAAATTGTTGAACAAAATTAAAAACACTGTCCTTCTGTTTAAGCTACAGTGTAGGTGTCTGGCAGAATCTGGTTCTGCTGTAGTTAGTATAGCTGATAAATTCTTGATTATGTGATGATATTACTTGAAAAGGAGGGGAAGTAACAATGAGGAATTGCTGAACTGTATACTTAAATTCATACAAATAGGGAAACTCAAGTTGGTGATGTAGAAATGTTGAGAACTTTAATGGAAAAAGGAACCTTGTCATCCAGTAGTTCACTATAGAGAGACAACATGGTAGAGTGGAAAATGTACGAGACATGGAGAGACAAGATTCAAGTTCTGGCTGAACACTTGTTAATGTTTCTGAGACTGAGTTTTATCATTTGTTGAAATAAACTAAATAATGACTTAAATACATCACATGGTTATTATGAGGAAAGCAATTTGCAAATCTAAAAGCACTGTGTAAATGAGATATTGTTATTATTAGTATTGCTGTAAAATAACTTTAGGAGAAGGTTTTTTTTCCCCCTTTATTTGTATAGGAAAAAAATAAATATGATTCCATGAGAAGGAATATGTCTCAGGAGGGATGGAAAATCTTTAAAAATGAAATACAATTTATGTAATCAGAATCATTTTATTGTGGAAGCAAAAAGAAGTCAATGTGACTACAAGGGAACTTCAGTCAATCCAGATCAAGGTGTAGATCTAAACATAGCTATATAGCTTTACCTATATATGGGCTGATTGAAGTTCCCTTTTCAATTTATGTGTGTGTGTGTGTGTGTGTGTGTGTGTATTTTGTTGTTATTTAGTCTTTTCCAGTCATATCAAACTCTGTGACCCCATTTGAGATTTTCTTGGCAAAGATACTAGAGTGGTTTGCTATTTCCTTCTCCAGCTCATTTTATATATGAGGAAACTGAGGCAAAGAGTTAAGTGACTTGCCTAGATTCATACAGCTAGTAAGTGTCTAAGGCCAGATTTGTCTTTGTGACTGTAGGCCTTGTGCTCAATCTACTGCACCACTTAGCTCTGTGTATGTATATGTGTATGTATGTGTGCACACACACATATATATATATACCCACACAAGATTCAAGGAACCACACATGACTAAAGACAGAATAACATGGATAGTGTTATGAAGCTTAAACTCCATTAAAGATTATTTGAAGTTGTTTTAACTATCAATTCAAAGCAAGAAGGTAAACAGAAGGAATAAGACAATTGCTTGGGATGGGATAATATGATTACAGAAAATAGAGCTACTGCTTCTTCATGAAGAACTTCAGGAGAACTATTGCTTCTTCATGAAGGATAACCATTTCAAACTTGAAAGGGCAAAAAAAGGTAAATGTAATTGAAACCCAGAGTAGCAAAATTGATGGCAAAAAAAGTACCTATTCTCTTTAGATATACTTAGGGATCCAGGCCTTGACTTTTCAGAGTACAAAAAAGAAAAATCTTTTGTAGGTGATTAAAGAACCAATGTTAGTATTTCTTTGAGAAATAGAGAAGGGGAGATATACCAGAATATTAGACAAATGTCCTTATTTTCAATGTGTGAAATTGAGATTCTTAAGATAAAAAGCTCTAGCAAAATTCTAGAATGGATTATTAAAGAGGTTTGTAAACAGAAAAGTAAAATGCATTTGCAATGTGATATGAATTCATAAAAGTGTTGCTAAAGGGAGTGATAGCAAATGAGGGTACAAATCTTTAGTTTATTGTTCTTTTGAAAAGCACAGCTGTTACTTTTTTCAGTGATCTGAAAAAAGATATTCTTACAAAATTTGGAGAAAGTACATGTGAGAAGCATAGCTAATACATTGGAATACAGAAACATGAATCAGATTGAAAAACTGGAATGATGCATAAGTAATCAACTGGATGAAATTTAATACTGATAAATTGAAGTTCTCTATTCAGGTTTAGAATATCAGTTGTATGAGTATAGGCTGGAAGCTCTTAATATAAAAAGACATGGAAGTTTTAGTTGACAAAAGATGAATATGAACAAAAAATTTTGAAATGCTACTTAAATATAAGTGGGCTTTTAGGAAGCATTAAAGTATATCATCCAGGTCAAGGAAGGTAACAATCCCACTGAATTGTATGTCAGACCACATCTTTAATATTCTCCTTAGTACTGGGTATCATACTTCAAGTGGGCATTTAACAGATGCGAGATTGTTGAAAGTAGGACAACCAAGAAACAGTGCTTTGATTAATATTAAGGAAAAATAAATATTTGCCTGAAGAAAAAAATTATTGGAATTGATAGTGATCAAGAATTGTAAGAATTGTCACATGAAAGGGAAAATTTTTTCTATATGTTGCTTTGAGCAGGAGAAAGGCATGATATGTTGAAAAAAGGTCAGTAAATAAAGGTCTGTTCAACAGACATTACATCATCCATGTGTAAGACATGTGCTTGGGTGTGGAGAAATAAAGATGAAAAATGATATGGTCCCTCCTAGGCAACCAACAAGCATTTAATAAGCATATACTATGTGCATGTGTGCATGTAACTGAAACAGTGTAAAGTGTGAAAAGGGTAAAAGTAAAGGCCTAAACAGAGGACTTTAAGATAATAGTGGAAGAGGTAGTTTTCAACTAGAGGGAATCAGCTTTGTAGAATAGGTAAAAACAGCTAGTCCTTGAAGGAAGACGATAATTTCAGCAGGTAGGGTTGCAAAGGTAATATATTGCAATCATGGGAAATAAGCCAATGCAAACACATAGAAATGGTAGAGAATAGGACAAGATCAGGAATGACTGGTAGTCCAGTGGGCTAAACCTGTGATTTCTTCTGTGTAGGGAATTCTAAGTACAAGAAACTACCTCCACTAATGCAAATAGGCAACTGATCCTTATCTTGGCTTAAAGAGTTTCTTGGAGCAATGACAAGATTATTGAGATAATCATTTGATTTCTGTTGATTTTGTTATTGATATGGACAATTATGATGATAGTTCTCCTAATATTGAACCAGCCCTGTACTTCTGAAGTAAATCCCACCTGGTCATAGTATATGATCTTCATGATATATTGCTATAATCGCCTTGCAAGTATTTTATTTAAAGCTTTTGCATCAATATTCATTAAAGAAACTGGTTTGTATTTTTGTTTGTTTTAACTCTTCCTGGTTTAGGTGTCAGCACCATATTTGTGTCATAAAAGGAATTTGATAGGACTCCTTCTTTGCCTATTTTCCCAAATGGTTTAGATAATGTTGGATTTAATTGTTCTTTAAATGTTTGGTAGAATTTACTTGTGAACCCATCTGGCCTTGGGGATTTTTTCTTAGGGAGTTAATTGATGGCTTGTTCAATTTCTTTTTCCAATATGAGATTATTTAAGTGTTCTGTTTCCTCTTCTGTTAATCTGGGCAATTTACGTTTTTGTAAATATTCATCAACTTCACTTAACTTCTCCTTTATGAATTTGGATGCTATACCGCTTGGTACTTACATGTGTAGTATTGATATTACTTCATTGTTTATGGTACCTTTTAGAAAAATGTAGTTTCCTTCCTTGTCTCTTTTATTTAGATCTGTTTTTGCATTTGCTTTGTCTGAGGTCATGATTGCTACCCTTACTTTTTTTTTTTTACTTCAGCTAGATGAAGGATAATAGATTCTGTCCCACTCCCTTACCTTTACTCTATGTATTTCTCTCTGTTTTAAGTGTTTCTTATAAACAACATGTAGTAGGATTATGATTTTTCATCAGCTGCTGTCCACTTCCATTTTATAGTGAGTTCATCCCATTCATATTCAGAGCAGTTTTGGTTACTCACTGGGTATTTTCCTCCATCTGTTTTTCCTTCGGTTTATCCTTTTCTCTCTCTTTTCACCCTTTCCCTCCTCACCAACGTTTTGCTTCTGACCACTGCCTCCTCCAATCTGCTCGCTGTTCTGTCAGTCTTTCCCCTTTTTCTTGTCCCCTTCCCCTCCTATTTTCCTGGGGTAAAATAGATTTCTATACCCAACTGATTGTGTTTGTTATTCTCATTTTTAGCCAATTCCCATGAGAAAAAGGTTAGCAATGCCCAGCACCACCCCACCCTCCATCTTCCCTTCATTGAAGTGGGTCTTTTGCACCTCTTCATGAGAGATAGTTTACCTCATTTTACTTCTCCCTTCTTTCTGCTCCCAGTGTAATCATCTTTCTCACTCAAATTTTTTTTTAATATCATCCCATCAAAGTCACCTTATACCTACACCCTCTATGTATACTCCTTGTAACTGCACTAATAGTGATACAGTTCTTAAGAGTTACAAGTATCTTCCCATGTAAGGATGCAAACAGTTTAGCCTCATTGATGTTTTCTCTTTCCTTTTTCCCTTTTAATGCTTCTCTTGAGTCTTGTGTTCAAAGATCAATTTTTTTTTGTTCAGCTCTGGTCTTTTCATTAGGAAAGCTTGAAAGTCCCCTACTTTATTGAATAACCATTTTTTTCCCCTGTAGGATTATGCTCAGTTTCACTGGGAGTATGATTCTTGGTTGTAGTCCCAACTCCTTTGCCTTCCAGATCATCATATTTCATGCCGTCTGATCCCTTAAGGTAGTCTACACGTGTAATCCTTACTGTGGTTTCACGATATTTGAATTGTTTCTTTCCGACTGCTTGCAGTAGTTTCTCCTGTACCTGGGAGTTCCGGAATTTGGCTATAATGTTTCTGGGAGTTTTCATTTTGGGATCTCTTTCAAGAGGTGATTGGTGGATTCTTTCAATATCTATTTTACCCTTTGGTCCTAGGGTATCAGGGCAGTTTTCTTTGTTAATTTCTTTAAGTATAATGTCCAATCCCCACCCCACCATCCCCCCGTTTTTTTATTAAGGCTTTCAAGTAGTCCAGTAATTCTTAAATTATCTTTCCTGGATCTATTTTCCAGATTGGTTATTTTTCCAATGAGATATTTTACATTTTCCTTTATTTTTTGCATTCTTTTGATTTTGTTTGATTGATTCTTGATATCATTAGCTTCCACTTTAACAATTCTAATTTTTAAGGAGTTATTTTCTTCAGTTAGTTTTTTGACCTCCTTTTCCATTTGGCCAATTCTACTTTTCCAAAGGGGTTTCTTCAGTAAAATTTTGTACATCTCTTTCCATTTTTTGTGCTTCCTTTATCAAGCTGTTGACTCTTTTTTCATGATTCTTTTAAATAATTCTTATTTCTTTTCACAATTTTTCTTCTATCTTTCTTATTTGATTTACAAAGTCGTTTTTAGGCTCTTCGAGGAGTTCTTTTTGGGCCTGAGACCAGTTCTCATTTTTTCTTTGAGGCTTTGAATATAGGCATCTTAACATTGTTGTTCTCTTCATAGTTTGTGTTTTGGTCTTTCCTGTCGCCGTAATAACTTTCTATGGTCAAGTTCTTTTTTTTTTTTTTTTTTTTGGTTTTGTTTTGTTGCTCATTTTTTATACAGCCTATTTTGTTACTTTTAAAGTTAAGCTTTGCTCCTGAGGTAGAAGGGTCACTTACCCAAGCTTGTTGTGTCAGAGATTACAGGCCCTGGCTGCTAGCCTAGTGTTGCATCAGGGTTGCAGGCTTCCTGGCTACTCACCTGGTGCTTTGCTGGGGTCTGTGGCGGTGGCTGCAGGTAGCCTGGCCGTTTTCCTGGGGCTGTGGGGGACCCTGGCCATTCATCTCGTGCTGTGCTGGGGCCTGCAGGAGGGGGCCTGGTATTGTACCAGGGCCGCGGTGGAGGTGGGGGGAATGGAGAGGGATATGGCCACTTGTCCAGTGCTGTGCTTGTACCTGCAGGGGGTACTATAAAGGGGGGCTGGTTGCTCACCTGCTGTTGCATCAGGGCCATGGGGTCTCAATCACTGACCTGTGCTGGGGCTCAGGGCCTCCTGCTGGCGTGCTGAGGCAGGGCCTGCTGCTGACTTGCCAAGACACTGGCTATCCTGGACTACATTCCCCCCCCCCTTTTACCTGAGTGAGGCAGACCTTTCCTGATGACGTTCCAAGTTTTTCACCCCATCTTTTTGTTGATTCTGCCTTTCCAGAATTGGTCTTAAGTTGTTGGAGGTGAATTTGGGAGAATTCAGGTGATTTTCTGCTTACTCCACCATCTTGGCTCCTGGAAGTCTCCCCTCTTAACCCTACACAATTTTTAGAAAAAACAAAAACAAAAACAAATCCCTTTTGGTAGTCTTCAGAATTCATACCAGTCAGGTTGTTCTTGAAATTTATTCTTTTGTAGCCTGCTTCTGTGTTTTGTATTCATTGTCAGTTTCTTCCTATTTAGCCTGAATATTTGTCTTTGAAAATCAGAGCTGAATGATGAATCTGTATGCAGTCATAATTCTCTCTTTTGACAATTCTCTTTTTCATTGCTAATATTTATATCTAAGTTATCATAATTTTATTCTTAAGGGGCTACTATCCTTTCTGAATTCTTTAATATCTTGGGCTGTGGAATCCTTACCTTTCCTTTCTCTGAAGTTTTTGGAAATTTTATTTTTCAATGTCTCTTGTAAGTTTGGTTTATACCCTGCATATCAATTGATCACCATGTATTAAAAACCTACTATGTGCAAGGTATTAGGGGTACTAGGGATACAAGCATGGTAAATGAAACAATCCATACCTTGAAGGAATTTACATTTTCATGGGGGAAGATAAGAACATATATGTGCAGAATAAATGTAAAGAGACCTCATATAAATTAATATAAGGTAGTTTGAGAGAGAGGGTACTAGCATTTGAAGGGCTCAGGAAAGGCTTCCCAAGAGAATGTGATGCTACATTTGTATCCTGAAGGAAGAGAAGGATTCTAGGAAGAGGAGGTGAGGAGGTAGTTCATTTGAGGCATGGTAAATGACCAATGCATGTCCCTAGAGGTAGGGGTGTTCTGTACAAAGAATAGAGAAAAGGCCAGTTTGACTGGATTGCACAGAGAGGGAGGGAATAATATGGAATAATGTTGAAAAAATAGGTTGGGACAAGTTTGTAAAGGGCTTTAAAAGCTAAACTGAGGAGCTTATGTTCGATTCCATAGGCAACTAGAAGCCATATGCATTTGAGGAGAAGTTGTAGTCAGAGTTGTGTTTATGGAAAATTAAATTGGTAGCATTATAAGGGATGAACTAAAATGGAAGAAACTTGAGGCAGTTAAACCATTTAGAAAAATGTTAACGATAACCTAAGTGAGAGATAAAGTGCACCTGAACTTAAGGTGGTAGCTATGTGATTAGAGAAATGGAATCAGGTGCAAGAGATACTTTGGAGGTGGAAGTGTCAAGTTTGGCAACTGATTAGATAAGTAGGATGAGAGTAAGGGGTTGATTATGACATGAAGGTTGCAAACCTGGAAGCCTGGAAGAACAGAAATGAGGTGGTTTGGAAAAAGAAAGAGTTTAGGGAAAAGCAGTTAAGCAATGTTGATGTCAAACTAAAACTCAGGAGAGACTAGGGGTAGATATATAGATCTGGAAGCTAGTGGCATAGAGATGATAATTAAACCCATGAGAATTGCAAGTGTTACATAGAGAGAAAAAAGTAAGAGGTCTAAGTCAGATTCTTGGAGAACACCCACAATTAGAGGACTTTATCCGGATGATGAACCAGCAAAGTATATTGAGAAGATGAGGTTAAACAGGTAGGAGGAGAACTAGAGAAGAGTATCATGAAATCTCAGAGAAGAGAAAATATTCAAGAAGAGGTTCAAATGCAGAAGATATGTCTAAAAGGATGAGGCATGAAAAAAAGGTGATTATATCTAGCAATTAAGAGATCATTGGTCAACAGTTGCACGAGAAAGAGGAAAAATGTCTAGGGGTTGGGAGGCGAGATGTTACCTCTCTGTGTCTGGAGTAGCCTCAATGATAATTGATACTTCTAAGAGAAAAAAAATAGACAAGAGTTAAGAAGATAGTAACAGAAATTTGTTAGCAGGAATGTAAACATGGCATCTTAAAAGCGTTAATTTCATGGAGAACACAAATGCTAAAGAATGAATAGATAAGTATATAGGTAGTGAATCAAGAGGAAAAGTTTAAAATAGATGTAAAGGGAAGAGAATCAATTTAGAGAACAGGATGAAGATACCATTCTTAGAAAAAAAGCAAACAAATGAAGTTGGTGGGGTGAAAGGAGCAGTGATGTAGCCACTTAAATGAGAAGGGAGGGAAAAGAGAATAATTAGCTAACTAAATTTCTTAAAAAAGGAAAAATGAAATCATTAAGTTAAGAAAAATCCCCAAAAAAAGGTTTTGACAGATGTTGTGGTGTGGCAGTGGGGTTGGGAGAGGCAAAAGCTCGTGGAAATAGGGTTACGTCGAAATAGACTTATCAGAACTACTCATAGGGCCAAAAGTTCTGACATAATAGAGGAAAAGTGACCAAAAAGAAAATCTCCCCTCCCCCCCCAAAAAAATCCTAGAGACACAAATGGCATCAATAATAAATATAACTCATAACTTTAAATATAGATTAAATAATAGCAGCCCCATATTAAATAATACATTAAGACAATGGAGAATGACAGATTGAATAATAAAACAAAACTCAATAAACTGATGTTTATAGGAAAAGTTAAGACATATACGAAAAAAGTGAGGGTCTAGAAATAATTTACTATTCATGAGCTGAATAAAGAAATAGACATCAGAGTCATGCTATTAGACAAAGCAAAAATAAAAATTCACAAAAATAAGCAGAGATAAACAAATTATACTATGCCTAAAGGGACCACAGAAAACAAACTAATACCAATTTTAAACTTATATATTCTAAATGGCGTACCATCTAAATTTGGAAAGGAAAAATTCTTTGACTTACAAGAAGATAGAAATAGTAACAATAAGAATAGAAGATTTTAACATCTTTCCAAGTTAGACAGATCTAATAAAGATGGAGGTGGGGGGAATCTTTGGGTTAGGTTGTTGTCCTTTGTTCTCGAAGAGGACCCAAATGACATCACTCTGTTAGAGTCAAGTTATATTGTGTCCTATTGTGGCTGATCAGAGCAATGTGAACTCAGAATGCTGTATCACAGGTCGGGCACAAATGTGAACATTTGGAGTGGATTCTCTAAATTTGCGCATCTTGTGTTTCTTTTGAGCTCCTTCATTTCTGCTTTGCTTATAGAGCATAGCACCTTCTTTGATGAGGGCACACCATACTGGGCAGTTCTGTGCCAGTGTCTCCCATGTCACACAATCAATTCTGAAATTCAAACCAAAGAGAAAATATAGAATTGAACAAATTACTATATAAGTTAGGACTGAAAGACTCATGGAGCCTTCTGGATGGGACTGCTAAATAAATATACATATTACCAACATGTGGCACTTTTTACAAAAATTGACCATGTATTATTGTCAAGATTTCTGATATTCAACTAAAGGAGTCTTCAGAGGAATAATTAAGTCCCCAAAACACGCATTAACAAAATGGAAAAGAAGATGAATGAACTAAGTGTGCACTTTAAAATTTAGAAAAAAACAACAAATAATCAACTCCAAAATAAACATAAAATAGGAAATCTTTATAGTTAAGTGAAAAATACTTACATTGGAAACCAAAAAGAACAATCTTGGTGTTATAAAAACAGAAGATATCACTAAAAATCTATTAAAATTAAATACCCAGAAAAATAGAGTTGTAGTGTTATCACTTCTAAGGCTTGTCATTTCATCAGCAGCCCACTTTTAACCTTACTTTGAAGAACTGCAGGTTCATAGAATGAATCTTATCTTTAAAAGTGTTTTTTGAAAGCTACTTTGGTTATAAAATGAAAGACTTTTTGATTAATATGTGTGCAATTCAAGTACCCAGGAAGAAGTGTTTTCAACTTTTTTACTATTATTTTTGTAGTGGACTAACAAAATTACAGTGTTTTAAAATTTAATCATTTTGACCCAAATGAAATTTTTTACACTAACATTTAAAGTAAACATTTTTAGGGCAGCTAGGTGGCGCAGTGGATAAAGCTCTGGCCTTGGAGTCAGGAGGACCTGAGTTCAAATTGGGCTCAAACACTTGACACTTACTAGCTGTGTGACCCTGGGCAAGTCATTTAACCCTGATTGCCTCACCAAAAAAAAAAAAAAAAGAGTAAACATTTCTGAAATATATTTCAAAGAAACTATTTTCAGATTATAATTGAAATACTTTAGTCTTCAAAAGAGCAAATTCATTGCAAATAATTTATTTTCCATTCTGAGAAAGCTAATAATGGCATAGATGTTATACTCTCTTTAAAAGGTATGAAGTCTTTCTGATGAATTTAAACAATCATCAAATTAGTAGATTAGATATGTGCTGACAAGTGTTCCTAGTCCCCCCCCCCAAAGAAAAACATTAATGGATGCTATCTTATTATGTGGTGGTTCATATATCACAGTCAAACTTTAAAAAAAAAATTATCATTAATATAGCTGTCCATACTTGTGATTTCATCTATGTAGAAAGCTCCCTAGTGAGAAATTTGTCTCTCAATCAATTTAAATTTTCAACTATCCTGCAATTTATTGTCTTTGAGAGTTGTCATTGGTACTCAGACATTAGTACTTACCCAGAGTCAAACACCTAATGGGACAGTGGTAGAACTTGAACCCAGTTTGCCTTAACTCAGAAGCCAGCTTTCTGTCCCCTATGTCACACTGCTTCTAATTGTAGTTTTACCCAAATATGATACCCTGTTATTTTTTATATATTCAGAAGAGTTCATAAATAAACCATTAATGCAAAAACTAACATCAGCATAGTCACAATCTACTAATTTGCCTATCAAGTAAAAATAGGGAAAAGCTAAGAACTAAATTGTTTTAGAAAACAATATAACTTATATATGTGCATATAATATTTGTATTTATTTGTATTTTTCAGCTGGTCTCTGTGATATTAATGAAGGGACTGTAGTACCAGAAGATCGTTGCAAGTCACCTACTTCTGGTAATTGTGGTTTTTCTCATCTTTGACAATTATGGTTGTATAGAAGCAAGTAATTATTGTGGCTTATCAATTCTATACCAATTTAAAGAAACAAGTCTACAGGAGCATTGTGTATATGATGTGTGGGTGGGTATGCTATTTGATTTAGCCTTTCCTTAAGGTGATTCTTAACTTGGTTTGTGAAATGTGTGGATGTGTACACATACGCATATACATATATATATATAATATATATATATATATATATCATATATATATATATATATCTCCATACACATATGTATGTGTGTACTTACATATACATACATGGGTACACATTTGTGACTTTTTCAATGTAACTGGAGTATTTTATGATCCTGTGTAGTTTTATTTTATGCATTTCAAAACATTCTGAGAAGGGGTCCGTGACATAAAATGGTTTAGAATTCCTGCCTAAAGACATTTCATTTTGATTAAATTGAAAAGGGATATAATTTCCTTTACTGTAAAATAAATCCACACCACTTAATTGGTAAAAAGTCATAAAATAACATGCTCAACTTTAGAATATTTTATTTCCTTTAAAATGTTCATTGTCTTGCTCTTCAATCTAAGGTTTTAATGAGCTCTGTTATTTTTAATAATATAGGCATTCCTGGTATTTTTTGGTGGTATGGAAAGGAGAGTAAAAGTAATTTATGTTCCTATAGTCTGTAAATAAATGTTTTTCCTTTTCATTGAAAAAATCATTAGCACTTAAATTACCTTTCATGTTAGGTTTAAAAGGGTGTTTTTTTAATTATGAAAGTTTATAAGATAAAAGGGCAAATCTATTATGTTACTAGTGTAGAATGATTTCTCACCTCTGTCTGATCCATGATTCTATGTGCCTTCTTTCTTTGTTGAGATTTTTCAGGAACGTTGTGCATGATATCTGGAGACCTCCATCCACAGTCCCCTGTTTTAGGTTAAGAAGATATAAAGTTAATAAATTAGTGATTCAGGATAAGGAGAAAAATATATATGTATGTATATACATATATATGTGTGTATGTGTATGTACATATATAAATAATCACAGTTAATAACTGTATTTTATTAAAGGGTCTTGGCTGTGAGTAGTCTTCAGTTTTCTAATATTTTAATATTCCGCTTTACTGTGTTTATTTTATAGTCAAGAACTTAGTTATAGAATCTTTTAGGCTTTGAGAATAATGGGAATAGTATATTCAAAAACTAAATTTGAACTTATTTGCAATGAAATGTAATTTCCAGAATATAAAACAAGTAACCATAGTCCATGTTTCTTAGAAACATTAAAATTATTAAAAATGTGTGTTTATGCACATACACATTTGTGTTTATACACATACACATTTGTGTTTATACACATATGCTGCCTGTTGAATATCACAAAATTCTGAATGTTATAATTTATTCCAAGAATAAAAACAAAAAAATTTATTCCCTCTTCCCTAAATATTGAGTGAATACTTTGGAGCAAGGAAGTGTTAAGGCCATAGAACAAATTATATTTCATAGATTAAATTCAGTGCCTTACTTAAGAAAATTAAGTAACCATTGGAAATATTTGAAAAATAATTCTCATTTGGCCCTGATGATATAACATTGTAGATAAAGGGCTGTCCTCAAAGTTAAAAAGGCCTTCATCCTGTCTTTGATATATGCAATGTGACCTAAGCACATCACTTAACTACCCCATCCCCCTACTAAACACTCAAAGACCCTAAGTTATAATTTAGTTGCTGATCTATATCGGGGATGGAAATTTGCTCACTGGAAGTTCCTCACAGTGATGAAATAACAAATCTAGATTGGCTGAAACTCCCACACATCCACAAAAGGTCCTGGCAACCCACAAAACTTAATGTCAAAATTCATCTTAATAAGCCACCATTGTTTCATCAAGAACTTAAAGATTTGACCCAAAGTGTGGGTAGCCTAACTAAAATAACTGGAAATGATATAAGCTCATGGTAATATTTATTAAAAATAACATCACGTGACTGTTTCTGATATAGCTTAACCACCATGATAAATGTAGGCATTAAAATGTTTTTAGTCATAATGTCAAAAGCATAGTCACTGAGTTTTCTTAATTCAAGAAATTGCTATTAAATTCCTGTTACCACTAAAATTGAAAATGTAATATTCTCCCTGTACCCATTCAAAAGTTTATAGAAGCCTGTCCATATTTTATTGCATTTAACAAAATTTGGTTCATATGAAAAAGTTCATGTCAATGTTTTTAGTGCAGTAATGATTCATAATACCTCTGGATATGTCTTTTCTCTGGCTGAATCCTAAAAATAAAGTAGGTAGGAAAAGTTAAGACTGTGATTCCACTGGTGTAGAGAACTCCGGGGTGAGGAAACTGCCTCTGCTGTGCAACTTTTAGTCTTTAAGAGTTGCCTACAGAACAGAGTGATGAAGGTAGTTTGTGTCATCGATGGGACTTGAACCCAGATGTTCCTGGCTTTCTGAGTGACTCTCCATATACTATGCCATCTTTTTCTGCCTTTGAATAAGAAATGTTACAAAATAAATCATTTCTAGATTGTTTAGAAGCAACTACCTTCTATGTTACTCATAGCTACTGTGAGAATTCAGCTATCTTTACCACAAGTTCATTGTTCTTTCTACTGGGCCATAAACCATTCCAGTTTGGAAAGAATAATGTAAACTATTAAATCAATGCAAATTACATTCAAGTAATGAAAAGAATGAAGTAGAAGAGAGAGCTACTGGAAATTATAAACTTAAATTTGAGAAGTTAGAATTATCTATAATTAAATCGAGATTTACGTGTCTTTGTAATATAACATGTAAGGGACAAAAGTGAAATTTAACTCTTTTAAACTTACTTTAAATTCAAATTTTTAAAAATCTTAATTATTCCAGTAATTAATATCATTTTCTTCTACTGTCATACAGAAAAATCCAAATATGCTGTGTGTTTTGATACTGTATGCTTTAATTTCTGAAAAATTAAATACTCCCCACCTTTATATCTACTTCATTCACCACCAGGAATATGTAATTATTTCTGGGAACATTGATCATATTTGTATTTCTCTAGAACTTTAGTAAGTTCTTACGTATAGAATGAAATGTGAAAAATTCATTTTTTTTATTTTTAATTTGAACATTTTGAAATCCATGCATTGAAGATATTTCCCATTTTTATTAAACAATAATAATTCAACTAATATTTGAGATATAATTACCA
Organism: Vombatus ursinus; assembly: GCF_900497805.2. Lineage (NCBI taxonomy): Eukaryota > Metazoa > Chordata > Mammalia > Diprotodontia > Vombatidae > Vombatus > Vombatus ursinus. The sequence continues at coordinate 108,851 of NW_020948910.1, read as the reverse complement.
TATTAGAACATATTAACAATTTTTTATCTCAAATCACTTAGGACCATGACTCAATATGGACATTTTCAGGGGGAAAAAAATCCAACTTTAGGTTCATGCATCTACATATATGTGTATATGTGTGTATATACTCAAATATAGCAGTAATCATTCTCTCTCCTTAAAAGAATATATTGTGGAATTTTGTTTTTGTCATTGATAACATTTTAAAACCTCCCCAATGTGAAATGCAAATCTTCCAGGATGTTGATTTTTGTCCTTGTTTTTTTAAAAATGAGATTTTGAAGTGTGTTTTTTATATAATAATCTCATGACCACTGTGATCTAAAATTAAAGTGCTATTTTAAAGGAGAGGGGGCTGATATTTTCCCACCATAAAGATGATTATATTTAATAATACATACTTGGTAAGATAATTTATAAAGAAGAAAAATAGCAGAAAAGTTAGGGAACATGTGCCACCCAGACAATATTTTTATATGAACTATAATTATAAGTAATCATAATTTCAGTAATTCAATAATAATATTCATTAATTCATTGCCTTGAATTAATAAACTTAATTCTACAAATTTAGTTGCAAATACTTTTACTTGAATGAAAAAGAAGTGAAATATTTTCTTGTGTTTATAGTTATAATGTACATTTGTTTGTTACATGTGAGTGTGCAGTAGAGATACCTTTGAATTCTGGCGAGTGGAATCTGGCTTGGGGTGATGCTCATAGTAACAGTATTTTTTATATAAAACAGAAACCTTGATGAAGGTGGGGGAAAGAAAATCAAAAATAGGAAAGTGACAAATGGAAGATTAGAAAAACAAAAATGCCTAGACAATTTTATCTAATGATTATTGGCAGTAATAGGCTTTAAGAGCATCACTTCTTGTAGCATAACATCAGGCATTTACTGTTAGGAAATTAATCCCGAAAAATTTGAAGATAACTATAAGTTGGAAATATAGTTTATATCAAATAATTATTTTTACTTTATTGAGTTTTCTATATTTCATCCCATTTTAAAAAAATATTTTCTTAAGAGGAGAAAGGAATATCAATTATATTTTAATACATAACGCTAACTAGAGATTTCTGTACTATATGGCACCACCATTCTTATTTGTCAACCAGTCTTACAACCTCTGAACCACTCCAACTATTCATTCTCCCTCAGTCCCCATATCCAATCAGTTACCAAGTCTTATTGATCCTGCCTCTTAAACAGCTCTTGAATCTATCCTTTTCTGTCAGATCATAGACCTACCAAACTAGTACAGGACTTTATCTCTAAATGCTTGTTGAGTGATTGAGTGACCAATTGAGATTACTGAGGTAACTAAGCTACCTAAGACTAACTGAAGTCCTTCTTCTCTCTATCATCCATGAATTTGCTAAATTGGTATTCTTAAGGCACAAGGCTTTACATCTCCTGCTTCTTTGTTTTTGCACAGGCTTTCTTACATACCTGTATATTCTCTTTTCCACCTCTACTTCTTGGAATCTTTAACTTCAAGGTTCAGCACAAGTTTCATATCCTGAAGCCTTTCCCAACCCTTCCCCATTCCACTTGTTTTTGTCTCCCCCCCCACCCCTGCTGCAACTACTAATTATTTTTAATATATAATTTAATTTAATTATCTGTATACATGTTTTCTCCTCCCAGTAGACTATAAGCTCTTTCAGAGCAGGGACTATGATTTTTTTTTCCCTGCATCCCCAATGACTAGCACAGTGCCTTGTACATTAAAAGCCTATTAAATACTTGGATTGAATTGAATCTTGGCTCAAGATTTAGTTCTGATTGCTGTTACTGTACTTTAATTCTATGAACTATTGCAGTTGTAACTAAATAAAAGTCCTCCTTTCTGTAAATAATACAATTACATTTTAGAGATTATTTTCATTGTTTTTTTTCTTCTTTTATTATAATTCTGCCTTCCACAAAGCTTCAGTATTTGTAAATGATGACCGTTCTTCATGTTCATTTCATTGTCTTCATTTATGTAGGTTCTACGTCTCCAAACAATTCTGATGATGAACAAAAAGTGACTAATTTTATAGAAAAGGGTATAGTATGTTATTTAAAGCATTTCATTTATTTTATTTATACTTCATTTGATTTTCTTTGAATAGATTTTGACATTTTATTTCAAAATGTTATTTCCAGTGAAGACCAAAAGCAGAAAATTTTCCAAGATGGTAGCCAATGATATCGGTAGGAAATAGAAAATTCTCTTTTTTTTTTCCTAATCCAGTGCCTTGCTGTACACAATGCTAACCCAACTCTAAAAAATTATCATGGCATTTCATTGCATTCTCTGCGTATTAATTTATTATTCTTTGTGATAATAATCTTATAAGCTGCTTCTTCTAAACTCATTGGGCCTATAATTATAAAAAAAAATCAATTACATGTGGAATGCAGCCTTTTCTTTAATTCAGTGTGAATTTGTTTTGGGTAATATTTAAAAATATAGCAGGGTTCAGTTTATTTAGTAAGCAGCATGTTTTTAACACTTTTTTTGAGCTGTTCTTATTTCCATTTATTTCCTTTCAGTTATTTCTCCTACATTTTTTAAAATTTTAAAATTTTTTTTAAGAGCAGTAATTTTCAGCATTTTGTCTCTAGATCCTTTTGATTCAAAGAAAATTTTATAGAAGTTCCTTAGTGAAAATGGATAATAGAAGTTAATATTTTATCCACCTAAATTTTCTTTTGTATTTTTAAACAAAATTATTCCATGAACCTTAAAATGTAAAACATAAGGGTGTTATACTCAATTCATAATCTCATGGTGAAAATATTTTCAGATATGATTTAGGGGCATGTAGATATTTGTCACAATTTTCTTTTTATAGTTCATAGTTTTGAAAATCACAGTTCTGGAGAATAAATAAATGTTATCTCTTTTTCTCTTTACCATTTGTGTTATTCACTATTTTGTTTTTTTTTCCCCAAGAATTTCTGGACTAATTTCTGAACAACAAAATATCTCAGGTTTTTATCAAGTATAAGCCTTTAAAATGCCTAGATAGAATTTTCACATGTCCTTTGAAATTTGATTCATGTTGCCTGCAGTTATAAATTGAACCCTGTTATGGTCTTGTGGATAAATACTACTGGGATGCAAAAGGGGAAAAGTATGTGGTTTCTTCTGGGAAAGGAGCTTTTCTTTAATAATATCGCAAAAAAAAAGCATTTTAATCTCTTTGACATTGGTGGTTTGTTAATGAATCAATAATAATTATTAAACTATTAAAATTGCATACACGAAATCTAAGTACAACTTTTTTTCTTAGTTTTATTTTGCAGCATATATAGTGATCTTCCTGAATAATAATCATTTGCTGAAACTCACCCAAGATTTTCATATATAGGTTAGGAAATACACTTTTGGGAATTAGATTATTTTGGCAAAGTAACTTTTAATGAAAGATAATATATAAATATGCTATTTCAATATGGATGTTATTTAAGAGAATGTTATGAGACAAAAATGGTTTCAGACTTTTTATCCAGCAAATAAGTTCTTGTCAGTTTGAAAGCTTGTTAATTTAGAGATCAAGTACAAAGTTCACAAAATATTCAATAAGCAGTTTGCCATGGAACACAACACTTGATTTTGCCAAAGAATGATGTCTACTTTGCAGTATCTGAGGATGAAATATAGTCCCTCAAATCATCAGAAATATCAAATGAATGAATGTTCTCAGTTTTCCTAAAACAATTTCTCGCAGGACAGGATTTTTTTTTTTCAATGCTGCTGTTAATGCTTTTATTTTAAAGCCAAGGCAAAACATGTTATGGCTTCTTGTCTGGATCCCAACTGTTTCCTAAGATAGACTTCCCTTCTGCCACGTCCTATACTCTGGAGTTCCAAATCCTTGATTTGATAAAGCTTTTCCTAACTGTTCATTGAATGTAGACCCATCTCATTATTGTCCTTGCCCTATTTTACCACTGTGTCACTTTTATTGGTTTGATGTCATCTGTACCACCAGGATTAGCAAAGAATCTTCAAATGGCCTTTCGCACCGTAGCTTCCAAGAATGTCATCGCTTCTCTTTGGTAGATAGTAGCAAAGTAGTAGCAAAGCAAAAATCCCGTGTGAATGGCCAGGAAGAGATTTCTTGGGGATTTACTTTGAATTTTCATTTTCCCAAAAGTCTTTTTTTCCATCTGGGAAAAAGGCAGTTTTAAGAAGCATTTTTATTGGTCATAGGATCGTAGTATAGAATAAGATTTAAAAGGAACTTCAGTAACCATCTAGTCCAAACTTCTCTGACTTGAAGGCCTTAAATGAATGTTAGTTAAATATGTGAATGATGCAAACTGGGAGAGAGAGGAGATGACAGAATCAAGATTTGAAAGTGTATCACTATGTCAAAACCAACAAGATGACATTTAACAGGAGTGGAGTTTTACACTTATTTTCAAGAAATGTCACAAAGTAAGAGGAAACCTAGCTTGGTACCAACTACGTATGATGCATGTGCAAGAATTCTGGTTATTTGCAAAGGTAACAAATTTGTTACAGCTGCTAAACCTAATGTCATCTTAAGCTGTGTTGATAGAACAATAATGTCTATATCACAGGAAGACAGCACCATTAAAACCTTATTGCTCAGTCAATATCTAGAATATTCTGTTCTTTCTGGATACAACAGTTTAAGAGAGACTTTAACAACCTACATTTCATCTAGAAAGAAGGCCATCAGAATGGTTAGGGACTTAGAATCTTTGTCATTTGAGAAACGGCTGAGGGAACTGTGTGTATTTAGTATTGGTGAAAGGAAGGCTGAGGGAAGATGGGAGAGTTGTCTTCAAATATTTGAATAGCTATTAATGAGGAAGATGGAACCAACATTCTCTGTCTTAATGCAGAGGGTATTCTTAAAGGACAGTGGTAGAGTAGATTAATCTGGAAGTTGAAAACCTAAATCTTAGTCCTTACTCTACTATTTACTCCTCATTTGAACCTGAGTGAGTCTCTTGACTATTCTGAGCCTTTTCATTTTTCTATTAAGGGGGAAAAACACTCTGAAAACTAGAAGGCAACATATAAGGTATTATCATTATCTTAATATTTTCAAATGTCTAGAATTAATGGATAGAAGTTACAGGATTTCTACCTAGGCAATAATAGCTAGAACTGTCCTACAGATTGAATGGGTAGGTTGCCTCCATACATAGAGGTACAGTAGAGAGTTTGCTGGGCCTACAGTTAGGAAGACCTGAATTCAAATCTGGCTTGAGACTCTTAGTAACTCTGTGACCCTGAGCAAGTCACTTAATTTTTATTTTTCTCAGTTTTCATCAAATGTTAAATGGGAATATTATCACCTAACTCCCAAGGTTGCTGTATGTATGTTTTCCGCTGTCTGGCTCATAGTAAGTGTTTAATAAATCCTTCCTCTCTTCTCCTCTCCTCATCCCTTCCCTCCCACTTTATCTGGCTTCCTACCTTCCTTTCCTTCCTGCCTTTCTTCTTTTCTCATCTTCCTTTTTTTCTTTACCTTTCTCCCTCAGTTTCCTCTACTTCCTTCACACCTTCCTACCTTCCTTCATTCTTTCCTTGTACCTTCTTCCATTCCTGCCTTCCTTCCTGTCTTCTTTCCTCCCTTCCTGCCTTTTCACATTTCCTTTCCCTCGCTCTCATCCTCCTTCATTCTCTCTTCCCCTGGAAAACAGAGACTGAATGACCATTTGTGTGGGATGCTTTGAAAAAAAGATTCTTATCCTGAGTGAGAATTGATAGTAGATGATTTTAGGTCTAAAATTCTATAATTTCATCATACTATATCTTATAAGAGAGGTTGGAAAAATTGTTTGGTTTATTGCTTTCCTCTTTAGGATGACTATTGAGAAAAATTTGTATTTTTTAAAGTATAGAAGATTGATCATTGCACAGTCCTGACTCATGCATTTGATAGTTACACATTTTTTTATGAAGCAAAACATTTTAGCATGTTCATCTTAGTATATTATTTGTCATTTTAGTATATCCTACATCTATTTTGATTCATGTATTAAATACACAAGAAGTCTTGGGCATCTAAACCAATCCTTTCATTTTACAAGAGAAGAAAAGTGGACAACATGCATAAAATCAGTTAAAAAAATGGCATCCAGGTCTCCTGAACTCAGTCTAGTCCAGTGATTTTTCCACTGCCATGCATATGCTTTATATTTTATATACAGTACCTCTTTTTTTTCTTACTTATAGTCTCTTTTATGCTTTGCTTCCCCTCAATCCCCTACCCTCAATTTTTTTTCCAAATTTGCAGGTTTAAAAATGGAATCCATAGTGATCCATTTGGGATTCTTTATTATTTGAATAAAAAGGTATGTACTAGCTGCATCTAATAGAGTAGTGAATTTTTTACATCATTTTTCCCCTTGCTATAAATATAAAATGAACTAATTTCCACATGTTTTGTCTTTTATTAAAGGTATCTGTTGCCACAGAATTGGCTGTTGGAGATATGTTAATAATGAGATTGTACAAATCTGCCTTAAACAACAGTAACTAACTGAATCCATATATATATATGTATATATATGTATGACAGGAATATTTTTGTGCAAGGTAACATTAATATTCTCTTCTATTAACTAGTCTTAATTTAGATATGGGTGGGTAGGAATTAAATTTCTCATATTTTTCTTTATCATACAAGGCAATGTGTATCCTAATGAGGATTCTTTTTCTTTTTCAGGATAATGCAAATCTGAAGATTATTGACATACTGAATATCTTAAAATTTAATTTTTTTTATTATTCATGTATTTTCATTTTTAAAAATAAAATATATTCAGCAAATTTAGTGTTCTGGAGTGTCTTTCTACCTATACCAACACAGCCTAATGCTTTGGTGAATTGTCTTCTCATCTGTTTGGGTATTTCACCCATCTGCGTAAATCACAACCTCTCCATGCCGTCTCATCCTGTTCAGTTCTTTTCCGTGTCTTTTTGTCAGTCCCCTATAAAGTTTCTACTTAGCATACGAGAGAATTTCTTCTGATTATTTTACTATTTAGAGGATAGTAGTGAAGTACTGGTGCTATCTGTTATCCTTCTCTCTCAGTACATTACTAATCTACTTTCTTTTTGAGTCATACATGCTATTCGTTACATCTTTTCTCACCATTTCACTCATAAGTCATTGTTGGTAAGATGCTGCAGTGTACTTACACCTCCCGTTCATGTTTTTAATGTCCTTTGGGTTAACTGCAATTTTGCTTCTTCTTAGATTGTGGTCTTCTATGACTTAGTCATATAGCATCAAAAGGAAAATATTGGCATTAAAGATGAGATTTTACATTAGCAAACATTCAGGAGCATTCAAAGTGTTATACAGTTTCCCAAATGAAATACACCCTGATCATTTCTTAGTCAAGTCTAGGCCTACCTCATTGTCCATGTTCAATACCTACCCAATATATTATATATACTAATGGACTAACCTAGTGGGCTACCCCTCCAAGTGCACATTGTAATCCAGGAAATACACATTTTTCATCTACTTTGTTTTTCCAGTGTGAATTGGTCAGACCAATCTCTTTCACATGACCATGGATTTCATTGAGGAAGCTTTGTGTGGTGTTCTGAGCTCAATGCAGTTATCACAGTGTCATCTACAAATAGTGTTTGGAGAGCCTCGCCATTAATAGGGCATCCCTCTTCTCTTTGAATTCTGTGGACAGCTTCCATGACACTGGTTAACACCTTAGGTGAGCATATATCTCCCTCTTTAATTCCTTATGTAATATTGATACTTGGTGGATCATTGAACAAAGTTATTTCTATGGTTGCATCTATTATGGAATCTTGTATTATCTTAACACACATGTGGGACTCAGTTTATTTGAAGAGTGCCTTAATATTGTATTTTGTTCTACTGAGTCTCCTAGACCTAAAATACCTGAATACCACTGACCTTTTATCCTTGGGTTTTTCCACCTTATTGTCTTGCATTTTATCTGGATACTATTCATCTAAGCTACAGCTTGTTCTTTTGTTCAGTAAAAAAATGAACAAATAAAAATTAACTCAAGCAAACATTAGTTTTAAAATCCTTCGTATTTTTCTTGTACTAAAAAGAATATGTATGAGATTTGAATTTTTCTCTGTCAGTGTGGGTTTTGGAGAGGGCACTGCACTAGGAGTCCAGAGACCAACATTTCAATCTCTGTGTGCGACTTAATAGCCATGACACTGGGCCAGTCTTTTAACCTCTGAGTCTCAATTTCCTTATCTGAAATGTGATGGGGTTGAGATAGATATCTAAGGTCCTGTCAAGCTGTGAAATTCTATGATTCTAAATCAAATGCTTTTTTAAAAATTCAAGTTATGGTAGATATAGCACCATCTTACATTATCTGCACCTCTCAGTAGTATGCTTGTTATGGTATTGTCTGCTATAGAAAGTAAAATCCGAAATCTTTCTTGTTCCTTTATGTTTTCATCAGTAACCTCCTTTGCATATATAAATGCCATGTGAGAAATAGAAACTTGACACATGATATGATAGTTGCTTATATCTTCTTGATCACCTCTTTTTGGTAAATATTAAAGGCATGATCTATTAAAGGCATGCGTTCTTTCAGAATCTTCCCCTCTTTGAGGTATCTTGGTAATCACTGAATTCCTTTAAAATTATATAACTTCAGAATGAATTTGTCTATATAATTTCAATCATGTATAATCACTTCACAACTTCGTATTTTTCAAATGCTAGGTCCTTACATCATATATCCAGTACTGATGTCATAGTCTTTGTTTATTACTGATGAGAATGTATCACTGCAAACATGCAGGCGTGTCTCTTTCATGATGTCATGGCATTTTAGAGCTGAGAAGGACCTTAGAGAACATTTAGTCCTATTTCCTTAATTTTATGTCAGTTTGTTATCCTTCCACTTTCATTTATTCAAGGTCCCAGAATGATTTGGATTACCTGGTTTTCCATAATGATCATTCTGTAGGGCTTGTTTTTCTTTTAAGTCATTTCCCCCTACTTTCTAAGGCAATACTAGCAGAAAAAAAAAAACAGTCATATACCTTGTATTGTTTTGTATATAAGCTTGTACACTTAACTGATTATCATGTTTTGGTACCTTTGAAGATCAAAGTATTAACTGCCCAAGGTGATTTTCTGAGCTTTTTCTGCCTTTTCATTGTAGTGATTGGTTTGCATCATTTATATTTCTTCAAGAAATTATGTCAAACAGCTACTTTACTTCTTGTGTACTTCAAGAGCCAGCAGATCATTCAAACAGGAAAGGGTTGGAGTTGCTAGAATCTAATTGTTGTCTTCCACTTTCTTCTGATTTAATTTTGATTTTTTTTTCTTTTTTGAAAAGTATTTATTTTAGTTTGTAACATTCACTTTTATAAGATTTTGAATTCTAAATTTTTCCCCTCCCTTCCCTTCCCTCTCCCCGAAGATGGCATGCAATCTGATATAGGCTATACTTGTACAATCATATTAAACATTTCCACATTAGTCATGTGAAAGAAGAATCAAAACAAAACAGGAAAACCGCAAGAAAGAGGAAAAAAATAGACAAAAATAGTACCCTTCAATCTGTATTCAGATTCCATAGTTCTTTCTCTGGATATAGATAGCATTTTCTATCACGAGCCTTTTGGAATTGTCTTAGATCCTTGCATTGCTGTGAAGAGCTAAGTCTATCAAAGTCAGTCATCACACAGTGTGGCTGTTACTGTATACAATGTTCTCTTGGTTCTATTCATTTCACTCAGCATCAGTTCATGTAAGTCTTTACAGGTTTTTCTGAAATCTTCCTGCTCATCATTTCTTTTTTTTATTAATTAATTTATTTTTAGTTTTCAACAATCACTTCCATAAGCTTTTGAGTTTTAAATTTTCTTCCCCTTCCCCCCGCCTCACTCCCCAAGATAACGCGCAATTTGATATATGCTCTACATATACATTCCCATTAAACACATTTTCACATCAGTCATGTTGTAAAGAAGAATTTAATTTTGATTTTTGAAGCCCAAATCAAAGTAACATTTCTAAAAATCAGAAAGATATAAATCAAAGATCACTACACTCTAGGCAAGAAAAAGTCTGATTTTAGTTCCAGTCCTGAGACTTAAGTTGTTTGCCTTTGGGCAGATTGATTGACCTTTCTTGGCATGGATTCCTTCATTTGTAAAATGAGAATTATGGTAATGGCTCTCTGGGTATTAGATTTGCTTCTTATGGTGACTGTAAGGAAAAGTTTAATTCAGTGTGCAAGTATTTTGTAAACTCTTAAGTATGTAAACATGAGGCAATATTGTAATACTGGTGCTCTGTCTTAGATATCCTTTGCCCCCTCTAAGATCTTTCAACCTCTTTTCCATGGTATTCCATTACACTACTAAAGCCAAGTTCTCTGTAAGCTCTTATTTCCATTAAATGATTTTCCTCCTATTGTAAAACAGTACTGCTCAAAATTTTTCAAAGAGAAGAAATTTCCTACTACCAGTAGGAACAGTAAAGCATTAAACTAATGGATTAAAGGAAAGAACAAAGGGAGTAAATGGTTCTGTAATGACATAGAATAGAATATAGTGTTGTTTATTTTATGAATACTTCCTTAGGCAACAGGAAAAATCAGAAAAAGAAAACATGAGTATTTAGATTTTATATTAATGATTTTATGATATAGATAATCTTAGAAATGTGAGCTTGCAAATGATTATGACAGTGAAAATAGTCTATTAAATATGTAATTACACCTAATTGACTTAATGGATTTGTTTGTGTAATATGTATTTTTATAAAGTGAGAACAGTATAAACTAAGTGTGATTTTAATAAAATAAAGTATTATACCATAGGAGATTTCTGGAACCCTTTTGCAGCATTGGGAAGGGAAATCAAGTGGACATTATTTATGTTAGACTAGATGGCCTGCAAGCAACTAGGTGGTAGAGTGGATAGAGGGCTGGGCCTGGGATCAGGAATCCCTGATTCCAATTCAGTTCAAATTCATCCCCATGCACTAATTAGCTGTGTGACCCTGGGCACGTCACTTCAGTTCTGCCCCACTTTTGCCCCAGTTTCCTAATCTGTAAAATGGGGATTATACTACTACCAACCTCCGAAGGTAGTTGTGAGAATCAAATAATTATAAAGCACTTAGCGCAGTGTCTGAAATTGCTTAAGTATTCTGGAGAATTTGCTGAATCTTTAATTCTTCAGATTGTGCGTGTGTATGTGTGTGTATGTCTGTATATATATCTGTTTTTATACATATATATATGCATGTATACTCATACATATTCTTCATTCACATGCACACATTGAGAAGTGTGCATGTATGTTGAGAGATGTATGTATACGTACATATGATATATATTCATTTTTGTATACCATGTTGAATAGATGTTTGTGTAAGTAAATTTCTAAGTAACATTTCAGTAAGAAGTCAGTAATATAGGGTTAGATATTTATTAAATTATCTTTGATTTTAGTAACTTTCATTTTGTAACTTTTGATAAAAATTGTTAGATCTAGGAAATCCACCCAGACCTTTTTCTTGGCTGTGTTTTCATTTTTCAGTAAGAGTGTTGCTAATACAAATGAAATGTTGACATCATTAGTTAGATTCATGGGCTTTACTTTCAAAACTCATCAGTCATATTAAGATGCTTTTTTCTCAGTAAGGCTTCAAATGGGAACATTAAGAACTTTTAAATTCTGCAATAAATCTCCAAGATGTTCTAGATAGGTGAAAAAATCAGTAAACTTTTACGTTCTAGAAATCATCAGTGACATCAAGAAATTAAATTTCTGATTTGGGTGGGAATTTGAAGTCATAATTCTTTCAGTAAGAAAAATGCTTAAATTTCAACTAACATCTTTCTTTGTTTAAAATAAATTAACACTAATTTCATAATTAATGTTTTAAATGTTTAAAAATAGATGTGTTTGCCTCTTTAAGGTTAAACATAAGTTCCTAGGCCTAGAATTGGAAGGGACCTTAGAGGCCATCTAGTCCAGTCCTCTCATTTTGTGGAGGAGAAAACTGAGGCCTGGAGAAGTTAAGTAGCTTGCCCAGCGCCACACAAGTAATGAACATTAAAGACAGGATTTTAGAGCCTGTGTTCTTTACATTATTTATTCTGCTTCATTATACATTATATATAATAATTTTCAGGTAGCACTTTGTCTTGTCTATGTCTTCAAGCAGGTTTGGCCCCCAAAGGGGAGCCCACTGTCTTTGGTCAAAGGAGTATTTTTTAGGCCTTTACTCCTAAAATTTAGGGTCTGTTAAAACTTACCTTTAATAGTAATCCAATAGACACAGTTCGAAGCAAAGGCATTTACTAAAATGACGTAGTAGGAATAGTAGCTACAGAACATCTTGGATGGGTGGGCACAAATTTAAAGTACACTGGTAGTGAGCACATTTATAGAGAACACAAACAGACAAGATAACTGAGGCCTCCGGTACTCCAGAACATTGGTCCTGATGTTCTTGCCCTTTTCCTTTCTTGGTTCAACATGTCTTTTTGGGAGGCTTTCTCACCTGGTTTCCCTATGTTTGTTCCTCAACTGCCAGAGCTAGTTCTCACTTTAACCCATAGTTAGCTCTCTTCTTTGCTGCCAATGGTCACATTCCTTAAAGGTACTACTTACTCTGTTTCTGTTTCTCTTCTCCCTTATGAATTCGGTATCTACTAGTGGGCCTAGTTCCTCTGCAAAATGCCATGACTGATGGGAGGGAAGGGCAGAGTAGATGAGAAAATTATTTTTCCCTCTTCCTGATCCCCCCAATTCCACGTGGCCACAAACTGCCCTGCTTTCTGTACTATGCTTCAATTACTCACAACTTCTTCCAGAGCTAGCTAGCTTGGCTTTTTAAAGGGCTTCAATCAGGCACTGCCAAAATTCCTTTTTAATTTAGTCAGGAAAGTGTTTCATTTTTCCTAAAGAGATTGTGGAGGCGGGATTGGGAGATACATTTTTATACTTTGTTTTAATGTGTTAATACCTCATCTTCTCTGTTATCTTGTCCTTTACTCTCTGTGGTCATAGCAACTGAATTGGAAGGAAATCAAATAAGTGTTTCTTTTGTCTTCCCATGTCACTGGAAAGATTTTTTTTTTACTTATTGTAGACTTAATTTTGGTATTTGGAACATGAAAATTGGCCTGGCATCAAGTTACTTACTAACTTTATTTTTATTTTTATTTGGAGGTGTATTTTTTTTATTTTTTTAAAGTAAACTGATATTATAATATTTCCATTGCCTAGCAATTTCTTGGAATTTCTAAACACCATTAAACTTTATTTAAGCTTTCATTTCCCTTTCTTCCCAGACCCTGTTGGGTGTGGCTAGGGTACTCAGGTATCAAGCAAAAGCCCATTATCCTTACCCCTAGATACACAAGACCCATGTACCTGGAGGGCCCCATCCACATCTGGTACCAAGTAGGACCACTTTCTCCATCTCCTGCCCCAGAACTCAACCTAGTTGATAATGTTTTCCCTATCACCAAAGACGCTTCTCCCCTTTCTCCACCACTACTAGAGGTAATCCAGAATCCTTTCTCTACTGTGGCTCTTATGTGCACTTCCCCCTAATGATGGGTAGTTGCTTATATGGGGCAGGCACCTTGATACGTCCTAATGACTCCTGAGTCTTTCCATCTGCGTTAAAGCTGAACTCTTTTACATGTCATTGTCTTCCTCAATAAGAATGTTTGCACTTTAAGAATTAAGGCTATCTTTTTCTATTTGTCTCCTTAATTTTTCTTAGTATGGTATTTGGCACATAATAAGTGCTTGATATCTTTAATTGATTCGTGTATTCTTGCATTTTGTATGTTACTAGAGAGCTGTGTAAGGGAACATCATTTAATATATGTCTTCCCTTAGTATAGTTCTGCACATAGAAAATGAGCATTAATTCAGCGTCCATGGGTTATACATTTAAGCTATCATTAGCTAACCCCATTGGCCAATTTTGTTTGTTTGTTTTGTTTTTTAGTGATTTTTTTTTATTTCTCTGTGTGATATCTTATATTTTGGTTCCCCAGTAATGGCAGTGATAGGTATGGTCAGCATGCTTTGAATCTTGCTCCTTCCTACCTGCTATGTGGCCAAAAAAAACTAGTGCTAGACTTTATTAAGTATGTCATAGTGCCCAGAATGAGAGAGGTAATAGTTCTGTTATATTCTTGCCAGGTGAGGCTGTATCTAGAACACTGAGTTCAGTTGTGGCCATCAGATATTAGGAAGTACTTAAACAAGTTAGAGTATATCCTGAAGGTAACTGCCAGAATAGCAAAAGGATGTGTGGTTTGAGGATCTTGTAAAGGAACTGGGCATATTTAGTCTTCCCACAGGTGATGGTAGCTGTCTTCAAGTATTTAAAGATTTGTTATGAACAGCAATTTTATATATGTGTATTATATATGTAATATGTGTATATACACATATACACATACATACATACTTTTCCCTATAGAACAGAATCATGAACAGTAGGTAGAAGTTTTAGAGAATCAAATCAAATTTAGGATCAGTATAAAGCAAATTTTCCTAGCAATTCTATCCAAAAATAGCATTGGCCCGCTTCAGTTCCTTTTCATTAGAAGTTTGCAAACAGTGGCTAGATGACCACTTGTGGATGTTATAAGAGGGGATTCTAGATTCTGTGAATAGCCAGGAATAGAGTATAGAAAGCACTAGACAAAGTCAGAAAGCCTGGAGTCTGGTCTCACTTCTGTCATTTATTAACTGTGTGATCCTATTGAAATCACGTAACATCTCTGAGCTGCAGATTCTTCTTTAGGATGGTGGTAATCTGTCCTGCATAAATACCTCATAGAGTTGCTTTGGGATCCAGGAAGAGAAGACGTGTAAAAGTGATTTGTAAATGTTAAATCTACTATAACATAGCAGATTTGTAAACTGCTATAATATAACTGAATATGAACTTAACATATGAGTAGCTATGTGAATATATGGTCTTGTTATTATTGTTGTTATTGGACTTTAAAAAACAGAAGGGATGAGTTACACATATAGTCTTGTAATCATGCTGTTTATGAATAATATGTTTTGTATAAGCAAATAGTACCAGAGTGAATCCTAAATTTCACCATTTCTTGTAAAGGTATGTGAGTTTTGCTAAACTGTGAGATTAATACTTAATTTTCATCCTTCTTTTTTCAAGGGATAGGGATAGAGACTACCCTTTTAATTGTTACAAGGAACTCCTTCAATGAAGAAACTCCATCTCCTAAGCTATATAAGTGCATCATCTCTTCAACCTATAGTCTTAGAAAGTTGTCTAAAGCACAAAAGATATTAAACAATTTGCCCAGAGTCCAGTGTATTTCAGAGATAGAAATTAAATTTAGGTCTTCCTGGTTCCAAGGCTAGTGGTTTTTTGTTGTTGTTGTTGTTGTTTTGTTTTGTTTTTGTTTGTGTTTTTTTACCTTGGACACCATGCCACCTCTCTCCTCTTTCTAAAACCTACATAAATATCATTATCCTAACTTTGATTTAAAGTCATTCCTTTAGATATAGAAAGTATCTTTTTAATTACCCTACACTTTGCATACATCTCCTTTATGCGGAGATGTAGCAGTATTTATTTTTTAAAGGTTCTTAAGTTTATTCCTGAGGGATTCATTAGTGTGTTAACAACAGAAAAAAAATTCCCCACATTTCTACTAGAAAGCATTATTTGTGTTGCATTTACACTAACAGCTAGTTGTGGACATTTCAACTATCCCTAATTTAAAATCATAATTGGTAACAAATATAGTTGGGTAAAAAGAAAATAAAGTATGCACAGATTTCTCTACTAGACTAGTATTGAGCAACCATAGAAGTGAAAATGTTCATGTTTTATTAATTGCATTACTAAGTTGAGTATTACCATGTAATTAGTTTTTTTCACCATAAAGGCAGTAATGCATAGTGGATCAAGTATAAGAATTGGGACTTACAAAAGCTAGTTTCAAATTCTGCCTCCGACACTTACTAGTTATGTGGCCATTGGCAACATACTTAACTAATCTAAGTCTCATTTTCATCATCTGTGGATGATGGAGACAATACCTGTTGTCCCCACCACCCACAGTACTGGTGAGGTTCCAGTTAGATAATGGATATAAAGCATTTACAAACTGTAAAGTGCTAAATAAATGTTAGTTGTTCTTACTTTCCTCCCTGAAAGTGGCATTAGAAGCATGGATCATCTCAAATGGTGACTCATCAAAAGACTCATTTTGATTTGGCTTTGGGATGTTGTTGTGTGAATGCATCAGAATGAGAGTATCCTGTGTTCTGGGAATTCAAATATAATGAAGACACACTATGAAGATTTGAGAGAAACTGAAAAGTTTCCAAGTTTTACCTTCCTTTCCCTCCCTTGACTCCATCCATCCTGGGATGAAGCATCAACCTGAGTAAAATTACCATTTTCTTCCAATTAAAAGCTTGCTGTAAATGTTTTACATGATTACACATGTATAACTTATATCTGATTGCTTACTGTCTCAGGGAGGTGGGAGAGAGAAAGGGGGAGGAATAGAATTTGGAACTCAAAACTTTTTTTAAATGTTAAACACATTATTTTAACATGTATTGGGAAGAACAAACAAACAAATAAGGATGAGGAAAAACCTGTGATGTTTAAGAGATAATTAAAAATTAATGATTAAAATAATTTCTAGATGGCTAACTAGAAGCAAGGTAAGAGTAATTTGTCAAAGATATTAGTAAAAGTGAGCAACTGAGTAAGTGTTAACTTGTAGGAAGCACAAAGGCTAGATCTTCGAGCGACAGTCTGATAGTTACAAGAACCATAGATAACTAACTATTCCTTAGCAACAAATAATATCTTTATTACATAAAGAAATTAATAATTGTACCAAGTCTAATCATTGGATACTATAGCATTCTAAAATACTGCTTTTCATGCATAGAATAAGAAATATGTTCACTTATGAAACAATCTGCTTATAGATGAAAAGACTAGTGGTTATGACATTGAGAGTTAGAGAAAAGAATTAGCCTCAACTAATTTTAAAGACTAAATAAAGGGTCTTTTAAAATTATATATACATAAGTGTGTGTATATGTATGTATGTATGTATATATCTGAACTACATATGTATTTCTAAATTTAAAGTCACATTTTATTTTACAGCCAAGATGTCAAGAAAGTTAAGTTTACCTACAGAGCTGAAGCCTGATTTAGGTAAGTAAAAATGAATTACATCTAGTACTTCAAATCACCATAATTGGAAAATATTAAAATAATTTTGACAGTACTTCTTGTAAATGGCCTATCCTACAGTTCTCTCAATAGCAGGTGTGTGTGTCTGTTTATGGGCTGAAGGAGAAGCTCAGATTTTCAGAATTCCCTGATCAATCTTTTCTACCCTAAAATTCAAATATGAGAGGTGACAATTCATTTTTTATTACAAATGAAAATACATAAGACTAAAATCTTTTTCATGTGCTTAATTGTCTAGCTGTGCTTCCCTCATTCTGTTCTTTTGTAGTTGTTACTATTTTTTAACCCAAATGTGGTACTTTACATTTGCCCCATTAAATGCTTCTTATTATGTTTTGGCCTAATCTTCAAGTCATTTTAGATATTGTTAGGTCCTGACTTTTTCTTTTAATACATAAGCTATCCCTCTGAATTTTATGTCATCTGGAAATTTGAACATGCCACTTATGTTTTGTCAATGTTATTGATAAAAATGTTAGCCAGTAAGGAACCAGAACAGATTCCCAGAGTTATTCTGCTTAGAGATGTTCCAGCTGGATCACTCTGATCAATTAATGACAACATTTGGGGTTTGGTGATTTGTTCAGTTCTAAGTCTATTTAACTGAACTATCATATAATCAATTAATCAACAACCATTTATTAAGCACCTACTGTGAACTAGGCAGGCCCTGTTCTAATCACTGGAGATACAAATAAAATGAATGAAATAATTTCTACTTAAAAGGAGTTTAACTTTCTAATAGGGACAACAAATTCATATACAAGTGTGTGTATATATATATATAGAGCAACTCTAAAAAGGATAAATGCAAATAATTAAGGAAGTAGTTAAATACAAGGTGGTTTGAGAAGGAATGCACTAGCACTTGAAAGGTTCGGGAAGGACTTCATGTAGAAGGTCTCACTTGAACTATGTCTTGAAGGAAGAGAGGGAGTCTGTGAAGTGGAGGTAAGGAGGCAATACATTCCAGGTATGAGGAGAAAGCCTGGGTAAAGACATGGAAACAGGAAATGGAATGACATATGTGTGAGTAACAGGGAGAAGATTGGCTGGATTGCCAAGGGCAGGAGAGTCTAATGATGCTGGAAAAATGATTTAGACAAGGTTTTGAAGGGCTTTAAAAGCTAAACAGGAGCCTATCAACCTGATAAAGAGAACAACATCTCTCTATTTTGTCCACAAAGTTGGCAAAAGTAACTTTGATTTCCTGAAATCCAAATCTCTGCATTGTCTTGATATAATTTAATAACTGTCCCCCCAAAATGAGATTAGTCTGGTGTGCCTTATTCTCATTGAAGCCATGCTACCTTTTAAAAAATAAATTACTCTTTCCCTTTGTAAATGCTTAGAGTCCCTTGACTAATGTGTTCTAGAGTTAATAGTATTGTATTATGGACTCATGTAGTAGAATGTGTTGTCATAATAAACCACAGATTATTTAAAAATAATACTTTGGTGTATCTGAGATCTCATCGATGTGGGAATTTCCTCCAGTAGTGATATAACCTAACTGTGTTTTCTCATCCTCTGCCACGCTTGTCCATGTCTTCCTGCAAAACTTCTGAGGAGTGGTCACCAGACTGGCTATGGGTCTTCCTTTGTGACTGTTGACATTGTGTGCGCACCTAAGCAATACACAGTCTGTGGATCTGTTGTTTCTCACTTTAGCTAGATGATTGACCAACCTTCTATTCAGGAATGCATGGTTTTGTTACTTTGATGCCATTTTTGCGTAAAATTCATTGTTTCATAAATAATCTGTTACCTGTTGGTGCCTGTTGTAAATTTCACCATTTTCTTTTTGGTAATCTACATTTTTTTAATGCTCCAGAATTGTGGTATTCTATCCGTAGAGCATTACTGGAAGAATGTCTCTTTAAAAAGTGGTTTCTTGGGGCAGCTAGGTGGTGCAGTGGATCGAGCACTGGCCCTGGAGTCAGGAGGACCTGAATTCAAATCTGATCTCAGACCAGACACTTGACACTTAGTAGCTGGGTGACCCTGGGCAAGTTACTTAACCCCAGTTGCCTCAAAAAAAATTCTTTTTAAAAAAAGAAAAAAAAATAGTTTCTTGTTTTAGGAAGAAACTTTAGTAATTGAAAGAGCTGTGAATTGCCCAAGTACTCTCTTATTACTATTCACTTCCCTAACTGGCTGCTACAGCTCTCTGAGATATAACATTGAAGAACTATCTCTATAAGCTTCCAATAAAATTCTGTATACAATCTAGTCAATAGACTTTCTCCATAGACTGGGTTTTTCTTATGTGAGTAGTTATGTCAAACTCTTTTGAAGGATCATGAGATACTTAAGAGTTTTTGCAGTGTTCCAGAGATCGATGGGACCAATACAATATCACCTACAAACAGGAGTATAGGAAGCTTTATATAAGCAGTCAGATAGTCTTTTCTCAAAATTATCACTTATGCATCTATCAAGGAATTTTTTAGGATCTCTGTATAAGTAAGGAACACCTTGTTGTAGGAGAGCCTTTAAACCAGTGTTTTGGTAGACTGAATTGAGTGCCTTTTTACACTCAACAAATAACCACAGTGGGATCTTGTGTTTTCTGAACCTTTTAGTCTGTTGTGCAACTGAAGATGTGATGATCTCTTGTAAAATAATTTGGTGTTAAATTGGTTGAGTGTAGGATCAAGATTGGGAAGGGTGGAAAGTGAACTCAGGGTAATGCCTGAGAAAGTATTGAGGGGTGGAAGAGTTGAAGCTCACAATAAGAGCAAATAATGGGTTTAGGATGAGTGAGGCAAAGGATGAGATAGATAAATGTCAGTCAACTAGCATTTGTTAGATGCACCCTATATGCCACATACTGTGCTAAATGCTGAGGATACAAAGAAAGGCAAACAACTATTTACAAATAAGGGGTGTGTGTGTGTGTGTGTGTGTGTGTGTGTGTGTGTGTGTGTAAAATAAATTCAGAGTTGTCTCCAAGGGTAAACACTAAGATTAAGAAGAACTGAGAAAGAATTCTTGTAGAAGGTAGAACTTCCACTGAGACTTGATGAAAGCTGAAGAAGCTAGGAAGTGAATTTGTGGAGAGAGCATTCTGGGCGTGGAAGATGACCAGTAAAAATGCTTGGAATTGGCAGATAGAGTGCTGTGATTAAAAAAGAAGAACAAGGAGCCCAGTGTCACTGGATCACAGAGTTGATGGAGGGGAGAAAGTGCAAGAAGATTGGAAAGGTAGATAGGAGTAGAGACCTGTTTGAAAACCAAATAGAAGATTTTATGTTTTATACTGGAGGTAATAGGATGCAGTGACACTTGTATTTTTTAAGAAGATCAGTTTAGGAGACCAAGTAGCAGCCTATTGCTGTAATAAAAGCATGAGGTGATGAAGGTCTGCACCAGGGTGGAGGCTATGTCAGAGGAGAGAATGGGACATATAAGAGAGATGTTATGTAGGTAAAATATACAGGACTTGGCAACAGATTGGATGTGGAGAGGAGAGTGAAGAGTTGAGGATGACAGCTAGGTTGTGAGGCTGCTTAACTTGGAGGATATTTGTGCCCTTAGCAATATTAGGAAAGTTAGGAAGAAGTAAAGGTTGGAGAGTAGAGATGAGTTCAGTTTTGTATATGTGAATTAAGATATCCAAGGGACATCCAGTTAGAGATGATTAAAAGGCAGTTAGAGATACAAGACTGGAGACTGGGAAAGAAGTTAGGATTGAACAAGAGTTAGGATGGTAGATCTGAAAGTCAGATAGGAATGTCAGTTTTTTGATGAAGGAAGTAGGACTATACTTACCTTTGCATTAAAGTTACTGAGCATCAAAAGGAGTTAATTTTAAGGTCTTAATTAATTCTTCCTAAAATTTACCTTTTTATAATCTGCAACAAATGTTGGCCCATAGACTGCAATTATAAAGTGACCAAATGTCCTGTGAAATTGTATTGTTGTTGCCTATAGAAGAGTGATTTAAAAAAAAAAATCCCTCTATTTGCCCCTACAGGGAAAACCAGTAAACTAGCCTTCTATTAGTTGAAGTTTCCTTCTCTCTTTAAAAAAGATTTCCAGGAATAGGGATAGTGAGAGTGTTAACATTAATAGATTTAATTCCACTAGTATGTCCTCTGTGTCATTGGACAGGAATATTAGACTTCTATGTATGCTATAGCTTCCACCTTTCCCTGATCTTCTCAGTAGATATAGTTACTGAAGATCCAGAAAAGAAAATTCTCGCTACCAAATTCCTTTCAATCATCAAAGACACATTGCCAGGTGTCTGCTTTGCCACTGTATTCTGAGGACTACTGGGCCTTTCCATCCAACTGGCAGCTAAAACTTACCATGCGTGTTGTCTCCCTCTACTTTTCTGTTTGTACTCTCAATGCTTTGCACATGAGTGCTTAGTAAATTTTTTTTCATGTATTCATTTAGTGTACTAAATTAAGTGTACTAATTAATAATTACTAAGTTAATGTTATCAATGATTTTTTAACAAGGGCATGCTTTTATGACATTCTATCACAGCAGAAATAAAAAGAAGCTACAAACCTAAGGGTCAGTAGGGTTGCTATGTCACTAAGTGGCCTGAGCTACTGGTGAGCCTCTTTATACATAATTGGGCTGGTGCTTTGACAGTAGATAGTCTCTTATCTTAACTATACTTGAAATTTTTCTAGTAGTACAGGATCTTCCAGAACTTTTGCTCTACTGGCATTGCCTTCAAGTTACTTTTATACAACAAAGGCATCAAAATAGGAATGGAAGACTTTAAAATATGAATCATAAAAACATGTCTTTTAATTTTTTTCTTTTCTGTGACATAAAAAGAAATATATATTCCAACCCTAAAAAATGAGTGTCTCCAGTAAAGCATGTACAGTTAGGTTTGTGAATTACTCTATCATATGTGGTGAGTAGAAGTATTAGAGTTTGATTGTCTGCTTTGTGTTCTAAAATTAAATTATATTTCCTTTCTAAGATTTAAATAGAAGATAAGACAAATATAATATAATTATAATGCAGAGTATATATGCCAAGACTGCAGTTAAAAAAAAAAACTCAAAGAAGGAAAAATTAGTATTTAATGGGTGGCATCAGGAAAAGTTTCTAAAGGTATGTTCCTAAGTGACAGGGACTGTTTTTTATTTATCTTTGCCTATCTATGAACACATTGCTAATAGTACACACCTAACAAATGTTTGTTGATTTATAATTTGATTCAGTTTAAGACAATTAATATTTATTAAGTCCCTGTTATTAGCAAATACCATGCTGGGTGTTGGAGATATAAAGACAAAAAAGAGAATCAATTTCTGCCTTTGGGCTCTTACACTCTCCTAGAGTGAAACAATAGGCACTCAAAAGTTTTAATGGAGATTAATTATGTGGTATTGATTGAACTAGATAGATATTGAGCTCCGTTCCAATTATAAAATTATATGTAGTATAATGCAAAATATTTTCAAAGCCAATTAAGTAATTTTGAGGGGGAGGGGACATTAATACTTGGAGGATCAGAAAAGCTTTCTGCTCATTAGTGGCAGTAAGAAACAGAGATGAGAAGAGAAAGTATTCAAGGCTTGGAAGACAGCCAGTACAAAGGCACAGAGATGGAAGTGTCACATACAGGGAATAGCAAGTAGGCCAGTTTGGCTTGAACCATGAGGGGAAGTTAGGTTAAATGGATTTTTAAAATAGGTTGGAGAAAGATTGTGAAAGGTTTTAAGTGCCAACGTATGTTATCCTAGAGGGAAAAGGGTTTTGAGACTTCTTGAGCAGGGAACTAACATGGTCAGATATGATGTGTAGACGTATCAATGTGGGAACTATGTGGAAGATGAGGGTGAAAGAATAGAGACAAGGAGACCAACAAGTAGGTAGCTATCATGGTAGTCCAGGTGAATAATGAAGAAGATGGAAACAGAAGATTTTGTAGACATAGACTCATCAAGACTTAACAATTTAACTGGCTATAGGGGTGGGATTAGAAAGCAAAGCACTGAGGACAGCTCCAAGATTGGGAATATGAGGTAACTAGAAGGATGGTATAGTCTTAAATGGGAGCTGATCAAGAGTCTGATTATGTACATATTTGTTAAGGAACTCGAGCAGTTTACCCAAGCAAAGATACCTTGTGGTACCAGTCAGGGTGGATATTTAATCTATTGTATAAATAATCAAAATAATTGAAAAACAGAAATCATAATTTTCATTTGTAAGGAAACTAATCTTAAGGGATGAGTTCATGCAAAAATATATGCCATTTTCTTACTTGACCCATTTATATTGAACAAATTTATGGTTGTTTCAGATATAAAAGACAATTCCTTCAGTCGGTCACGGAGTTCAAGTGTAACCAGTATTGACAAAGAATCCCGAGAAGCAATTTCAGCTCTTCATTTCTGTGAAACCTACACCCGAAAGACTGATTCTTCACCTTCCCCATGTTTATGGGTTGGGACAACTTTAGGTACAGTGCTTGTCATTGCACTGAATATTCCTCCATGTGGAGAACAAAGACTCCTTCAGCCAGTAATTGTATCTCCAAGTGGTAAGTATTTCTGATGAACGTATTTAAAACCTATACAGGTTTCCAATGTTGTGTTTGAATAGGAGGCTTTCTTTTTATTATTATTATTATTATTTTCATGATCAATTGATCCCAAGAATTGATGAATTTAGTAAGGGTATTTTTCTCTATACATGACACAGGACTTGAGAAAAGAGCTTACAAACTTTTTTTATGAATGTTGACTAAAATTATTATTATTGAGTGGAATAACTGTTTTAGGACAGAATAATGTAGTAATAAGTTCTGCTTTTCAAAGCAAAGCAAATAATGGGCAGAACATAAACTTCATTGTTGACCATTCTGAGCTTGCTTTTTATGCATGTGAAGGCTTAAAAGAAATTTTCCCCCATTAAGGTATGAGAAAAATGTAATTCAAAATATTTGTTACCAAAAAAATGTAACAAACAAAAAATCATATATAAGTCATTGTCTGCATATATTGAAAATGAGGTTAGACTATATAAACACTAGACCCTAATAGATGGAGACAGTTAAGTCCACAAGGATGAGAGTGTTTATTTTAACCCAGTTATCCTGAATTGCATAAGTATTAATTGTTAGTATGCTTCACTTCAATCATAAATGTTGACCCTTTATAATTTCCTTAGGAATAATTTCAAAATATTACATAAAGCTTAGAGTTTGTATTAAGTTACACTTTTAGTGTGTTAGTTACGAATCGTCTAATGCATTTCAGTTTGATTTACTTTAATGCATTTTTTCAGTTTAATTGATTGTTCACTGTGTACTAGCACAGTGCTAGACTCTCAGAAGGATGTTAAAGAAGTCAGCGGCTTGGCATTCCCATCTAGAAGCTAAAAGCTTTTCTCAATCAATCAACAAGTCTTTATTGTATTTGTTATGTGCCAGCTGCTATGCTAGGCACTGAGTATATTCAAAGAGTGAAACACTCCCCACTCACCTTATTCTAATGGGGGACACAACAATTAAATATATAGATGCATACATATAACATATACATATATTTTATATATATGTAAAGTAAATAAATGCAAATATATTTGTTGTTGTTGTTCAGACGTTTTTCAGTTGTGTCTGACTCTTTTTGACCCCATTTGGAGTTTTCTCAGCAAAGATACTGGAGTGGTTTGCCATTTCCTTCTCCAGCTCATTTTACAGATGAGGAAACTGAGCCAAACAAAGTTAAGTGTGTCTTTCCCAGGGTCACACAGCTAGTAAGTGTCTGAGGCCAGATTTGAATCAGGTCTAACTGATTCCAGACTCGGTACTCTTATCTGCTGCACCACCTAGCTGCAAATATATGCAACATAAAATATAAGACATTTTGGGAAAGAGAGCACTAGCAGTTGGAAAGAATGAGGAAAAGCTTTATGCAGAGAAGTGCTTTGAACTGTGTTTTAAAGGAAGAAAGGAACTATATGAAGTGGAGTTAAGGATGGATTATGTTCTGGGCATGGGAGGATGGTCAGTGCAGAGTTAAAGAAATGGGATATGGAATGTCATCTGTAAAAAACAGAGAGAAGGCCAGTTTGACTGAATTGAAATATGTGGGAGGAACTATATTATCCAGGGAAGCTGGAAATATAGTTGCATAAGGTTTTAAAAGTTAACAGGAATTTATATTTATTTTAGAAACGAAAAGAAGCCACGGAAGTTGATTGAATAGTAGAGTTATATGATCAGATTTTACAATTAAGGAAAATTGCTTTGTCACCTATGTGTAGGATGGATTGGAATATGAGAAACTTAAGGCAGGAAACCAAATTGTGAGGCAATAAGAATAATGTTATCGAAAGATGATGAGGTTCTGAAGTAAGATGGTAGTAGTTTGAGTATAGAGAAGAAATGGGAAGCACCTTTATTTTTTGCATTTAAACATATGTAAAAATTATATATATTAAATTCCTTAATTTTTTTAAAACAACAGTAGACAATATTTGTGCTTTGGTAACTTCTATAATGTGATCTGTGGGGGTCAATTTAATCAGACCATGTTGTAACTGACAGTCCTGTAATAAGACCAGGAATTGTGTTATACAAGATGATTTGGAGCAGTCTTGCAGTGCATACTGTTGCCTACATATCTCCTCCAAATTTTTGTTCTCTCTCATCTTGCTAGTAAAAGCCAAAATTTACCTTCACTCTTCTGAGATGCATAGTGGCACACAGGTTTCTAATGAATCACAAGACGAGTCTTTTAAATTAAATTATTATTTGGACTTTACGTACTTAAAAGTTTAGCTATCCAGAGCCCATGCATATACTCTGCCATCATTAAATCTTAACTACAGAATTGTCAGAAATACTTTTAGCTTTCATATCACACATAATACAAATGTATAAAAGAATGTCTCTCTAAAATAGTTAAGAACATGACTAATTGGTCTAGAAAGAAAATTAACCTTAGGATACACTAAGAATTAAATATTGGTGTAGTATATATGGTTTCAAACTTAATATATTCCACTTAATTAACCAAGCTGCTCAAATAGTTTCATTTGATTGGTAAAACCCCTATGAGCTTCAGAAGACAATGAATAAAAATTGGAAGAAGAGAAAACAGATATCTTTTTGAAAGGTAGAACTGGAATAGTAAATTAATTCCACATATATTTGCAGGTGAATTTAAGGACATTGCCAAAATTATTGTATCATGTTTTTCTCAATGAAAAGAGGTAAAATACATTTCGTAATTTCTTAGAAAAAAAGTAGTTGTCATGTAAAATAAAGAAGCCTTATTACTAAACTGGCTGAAGTAATGCCTTGAATATATGTCTTTAATATTCTTCAAATAGCTAAAAAAAATAGAGATATCTCATTTGGAGATTAGATTGTAGAAGATTATAGCCATTAATTCTCTAGTCATCCTCTAGTTCCTCTAATATAAGTACAGTAACCTGTGAGAAAAACTGGATATTGATGAAGAGGTAGTTCTAGGACACTTCAACCAATATGCCAAAATAGTGGCATGGAAGTCATTGGATAGTGACACAATTGAGTTTACAGAATAAATAATTTCTAATTAGATGTGACATTTGTCATTAATATTTCTCTCTTTAATACTTTACCTTGAGGAAATTCCCTTTCTTCTCTAACCACTTTAGTATCTGACATTTGAATTCAATCTTTATGGGCAATAAGTTAGGGGAAACTATTTCAGATTGGGAAATTTGTTAATGTAATTTATTTAACTTTATTTGATGAATTTCTTTGTCCTAGGTACCATATTGAGATTAAAAGGGGGAATCCTAAGAATGGCATTTCTAGATACCACTGGATGTTTAGTGCCACCAGCTTATGAACCCTGGAGAGAATATAATGTGCCTGAAGAAAAAGATGAAAAGGATAAGTTGAAAAAACGGCGACCTGTCTCTGTATCTCCCTCTTCCTCTCAGGAAATCAGTGAAAACCAATATGCAGTGATTTGTTCTGAAAAGCAAGCAAAAGTGATCTCACTGCCAACCCAGAACTGTGCTTATAAGCAAAATATAACAGAGACCTCATTTGTTCTTCGTGGAGATATAGTGGCATTGAGCAATAGTATTTGCCTTGCATGTTTCTGTGCCAATGGACATATTATGACTTTTAGGTAAGAGAAATTTAGGATTATTTTGCAGGATTTTTTTGTTTCTTTGTTTTAAGAGAGAAAAAAATGTCTTCCTTCCAGTATTCTATTTAAGTATTTAAGCCTTAATCACTGAATGACTGTTTCCTCAGTCAAAATGAGACCTGTTAAAGACCCTAGCTTAAAAAAGCTGCATCCAGGGCCATCTCCTGTTATCCTGATCTATATCTTGCCACTGGACCCAGATGGCTCCAGAAGAGAAAGTGAGGCTGATTACTTTGCACAGCCCTCCCTCACTTAAATATCCAGTTCATTTGCATGTCATAGAATCATCTCCTTATATCATAGTCCTTTTCAAAAACAAAGGACAAACAACAACACAGCAGTGTTCTATTTAAGTATGAGGTTTTTGTTGGCTTGTGGGTTTATTGTTTTATATATTTAAATAAGAAAATGTCTTTATCTTCCTTTATATTAAACAAATACATAAGCCTCAGATAATGACACATAGCAGGATTTAATCCCTTTATATATTTGTAGATACTAGATAGCATTTTCTTTTTCCGTTCCTTGGAAAAACAAACCTTAAATGTCTGTGGATTAATCTAAGTAATAATAATAATTCAAATTTATATAGCAATCTAGGGTTTATAAAGCACTGTTTAAAAAAAAATAGCTTCATAAGGTACATAGTGCAAATGTTAATCTCAAATTTACATGTAAAGAAATTGAGCAACCTATAAGTTAAGTACATTTTCTAAGGTATGCTTCACTTTCTATGTCCTAAATATGCCAGAAAATAAAATAGAAATATGTGGTGTGATAATGACCATTGTTGTTTTTAACTGTTGACAATAATGATTTACATTCTATAATATTTCTACAAACCTATTAAGTAGCTATGTTATTTCTACTAGCATAAGAGATATGATTTTGTGACTTAGTAGCTACATCTGAGGGAGCTGCCTGAGACATATTAAGTTAAGTGACTCTTCCAGGGTTATACAAGTACTGTCAAGGTGTGAGATTTGACTAACCCTAAGGCCGGCACTGTATGTGTTGTACCACGGTGACTCTATAACTGTAGTGTTGATATTCATTTTGTTCTTATGTGACTTCTGGCCTCCAAGTAATTAAATTCACTTTTCAGACTTTGACATGTAAGTAGTAAGCCTAATAAAATTTTTGAGGTAATTGAAACCTAAATAAGTTATAAAACACACTCATCTTTTACTCATTAAAAATGTCATAAGTACTTTCCCTCTTTAATTAAAAAATACCACTTCTAATAATGAATTAGTATTTAGAATTAGTGTTCTCTCACCTTCCTTTTAGCTTGTATACTTTAATGTAATTTTAGTATAATGATGGAACAAGGGAAAAAGAAAGCCAGGGTTTTTCAGAAGTATAAGACAGGGTAAGGGTTACAAAAAGGAAATGTAAAGAAAAACAAATCATAGAAAAGAAAGATTACCAAGCAGGGGGCAAGGTGGCTTATGAGCAATAATCACGCACGTTTATATAACACTTGAAAGCTTAAGTGCTTTTCCCACCAAAATAAGATAGAAAAATAAGATAGAAAATAAGATAGAAACTACTCTGGCATTTAAAGCCCTTTATAATCTGGCACTGTTAAACTTTCCAGGCTTATTTAACATTACTGTCCTCAGTACATTGTATATCCCAGTCAAATTGGATTACTTATTCTTCATACATGTTGTTCTTTCTCCCATCTCCATGCCTTTGAAGGAACACATTCCTTCCTGACCTTCACATCTTTGAATGCCTGCCTTCCTGTAATATTCATTTTGTCACTCCTTGTAGTAGGCCTATCCTGATATCCTGTCCACCACCCTTCCAGAAATTACTTTGCAGTGTGTGTGTATATGTACTTATATGTTCTAAAAGCCTTGCACATAGGAGGGACTTCATAAACACTTATTCAATGAATGAATGTGTCCTATGAAGTAGGTAAAGTGGAAGGATAATTTTGCTCATTTTACAGTTAAGGATCAGAGAGTTTTAGGAACTTATTCTATGACCATGGACAAGTAAGTTTAAAAACTGTGTTTGGGACCCAGAGTCTAGTCTTCCTTTCTATAGTATACTGTTGTACCTCCAAGCTTTGATGAGGAAATACCTATGAGGAAGATCTCAGTAGATGATGGAACAATTCTTCTTGAGCCTCAAATAATTCCACAAGAACTTTTTTTATAAAAACCTGTAAAGAAATGTAACTAAAATTCACCTAACCTAAAATCAGTCTTTAAGCCTTTAAGTGCCTACTGTATGCAAGTACTTGCTTAGCACTGAGGATACAAGAACAATGCAAAAGGCAGTCCCTGCGCTTGAACTCACAGTCTGCTGAGGGAGACAACATACAAACACCTATGTCCAAACAAACTAATATGGGATAAATAGGAAAATAATCAACACAAGGAAAGTCCTAGAATTAAAAGGGATTAGGAAAGACTTCCTGTAGAAGCCTATACAATGTAGAATTTTAACTGGTACTTCAAGGAAGCCAGGGAAACAGGCAACTAGAGATGAAGAGAGAGAGCATTCTGGGCATGGAGGACAGCCAATAAAAATATGCAGAGAGATGGGATGTCTTGTTCAAGGAATAGCCAGGAGGCCCTTGTCACTGAATCAAAGAGGACTTGATAGAGTGTAAGGTGTAACAAAACAGGAAAAGTAGGGGGGTAAGCTAATGAAGGGCTTTGGATGCCAAAGGATTTTGTATTTTATCCTAGAGGTGATAGAGAGCCATTGGAGTTTCTTGAGTTGGGGGAGGGGTGAGTGTGTGTGTGTGTGTGTGTGTGTGTGTGTGTGTGTGTGTGTGTGTGTGAGAGACATAAAACACCAAATATCAAATAGCTTGTCATTTACAAGCATTGACAAAGGAAAGTCATTTAAATTACTGGGAGCTGGAAAGTGTTTTACTTTTTTAAAAATATTAATGTGTTTTAATAAATATTGTATGACTACATGAATTACATCAGAATATATAAGGTACTATTTTAAAAAACAGAATTATCTTCTATCTATATGAGTAGTTAATAGCTTCAGTCCATTTCTGGAGGCATTTATAGCAGGCATTCTGCTAGAAGCTGAGGGATACAAATACACAAACAAGAAACTGTTCTTGCCCTGGACTTCCATTTCCAGGAAGGAAAAAAGTTTAGATGAGGGTGCCTTTAAATTATCCATCAGGCTCACTGTCTATGTAGACAGAAGTTATACAATAATAAAGTATAGCAACTGTACTAATGATGTTACCACATACTACTATAGTAATTGTAACTTCCTATTAAGTAATTAAAACTCCATTCCTCTTTCAAGAATAGAATCTTGAGGAATGCAATTAATGTTTATTACATAGAAGAATTTTTACTTTAGTACCAGTGACATACATACACATATATATATATATATACACATATATTTGTATGTGTGTGTGTATATATATATATATATATATATATATATATATAGTTGAAATCTCTATAGACTACCATCCAGAAATCAATGCTACTAGAGACAAGAATTTCTTTGTGATACCTAAGTAAAATGCCCATTAATGAATTAATCTTTGTTTCCCTCAGTACATCTGTTTTAGGGATTTCATCTTTAAAATTTTTTTTGGTTAATATTAATTGTGTTTCATATTTAAAGTTCAGGCTTACTAATGTTCTAGTTAATAGTGATAAAAAAAAGATGTTATAAACTGAAGTAAAAAACTAATCTTTTTCGAGACTACAGTCTACCCTTATTTATTATTAATAATGTTTTAATTCTTTTCTCAAGTTTGCCAAGTTTAAGGCCACTATTGGATGTGTATTACCTGCCACTTACCAACATGAGGATAGCAAGAACATTCTGCTTCACTAACAATGGACAAGCGTTGTATCTTGTCTCACCTACGGAAATTCAGAGACTCACCTATAGTCAAGAAACTTGTGAAAATCTCCAGGTAAATGGCAAAAACACCAGTTACTTTTTTTTTCTTTCTACTAGGATATTGAATGAAAGCAGAGCATTGCTATCTCAAATCTTATGCAAGCATGAGGGAATTTTAGAAAAAGGTTAATCTGTTATAATTGATCATTTGTTTATAATTTAATTTTGGCCCAAGCATTTTATCATATTTTTTACATTATCAAGAAGATCTCAAAAACTATCTCCAGAATCATTAGAATTGTTCAGATGAAAGTGAGAGGGCTCAATATGTGAATATCAATAAACTCAATTTTGGGGGCAAAAAGTATTATAAGTTATCCCTTTCCCATCCCCTCAAATGTCTGCATACAAAATACAAACATCTCCAGCCTTTAGTTAGGCTAGAATAATAATTCATCTATTATCTGACACTACCATCCCCCTTACCAGCCCTTATCACCTCACTCCTGGACTATTGCTATAGCCTGCTGGTTTGTCTTACTTTACACAAGTTTTTCCCCAAGTAATCATCTGTAAAATGCATCTTGCTTAAGCACTGGCCTGATTATGCCACACACCAACACCTGTCTTCCCAGTTAATCAACTCTAGTGGCTCCCTATTATCTTCAGGATCAAACAGAAAATCCTCCATTTGGTTTTTAAAGCCCTTCATAACCTGGCCCCTTCCTCCCTTTCCAGTCTTTTTACACCTTACTCTCCTCTGCATATTCTGAAAGCCAGTGACACTGGCCTCTTTGTTGTTGTTCCTTGAACCCGTCACTCCAGTCATCTGACTTTGAACATTTTCACTGGCCTTTGTGCATCTCTGCCTCTTAGCTTTCTTCAAGTCTCACCTACAGTCCCACCTTCTAGAATCCTTTCTCAGTCCTCCTTATTCTTAACACCTTTCCTCTGAGATTATTTCCCATATATATCCTGTATATAACTTCTTTGTACATAGTTGTTTACATGATGTCTTCCCCATTATACTATGTGCTTCTTGAGAGCAGGAATTGTTTTTTGCCTTTTTCTGTATCCCCAACACTTAGCACAGTGTCTGGCACTGGTGCTTCCTAAATGCTTATTGATCAATTGACTGATTTATGTTTTAGCCTCCTTAGGAAGACAACACAGGTCTCTATTAACTTTTCCTTGTTAACTGAATTTCCTCTTGGACCTTATTTTAAATCAGTACATACTTTTAAAGAATTCAGACTTGTTATTTTTTAGTCTCTCAGTTTTAGTTTTTTTTTAAATAATTTATTTATTTTTAGTTTTCAACATTCATTTCCATAAGGTTTTGAATTTTAAATTTTCTTCCACTCCCTTTTCTCTTCCTTCCCCAAGATGGCATACAATCTGATATAGGATCTATTTATACATTCATATTAAGCGTATTTTCCCATTAGTCATGATGTAAAGAACAATTGGAACTAATGGGAGAAACCACGAGAATGAGGCAATAAAACAAAATAACAAAGGAAAAGGAGAGCAAATAGTATGCTTCCATCTTCATTCGGACTCCATAGTTCTTTCTTTGGATGTGGATAACATTTTCCATCACAAGGCCTCTGGAAATGTCTTAGATCCTTGTATTGCCAGGAAGGGTTAAGTTTATCAGTATTAGTCATCACACAACATGGCTATTATTGTGTACAACGTTCTCTTGGTTCTGCTCACTTCACTCAGCATCAGACCATACAAGTCTTTCCAGGTTTTTCTGAAGTCAGCCTGTTTATCATTTCTTATAGCACAATAGTATTCCATCACATTCATATACCACATCTTGCTCAGCCATTCCCCAATTGATGGGCATCCTCTCAATTTCCAATTCGTTGCCACCACAAAAAAGAGCTGCTATAAATGTTTTTGTACATGTGGGTCCTTTTCCCATTTGTATGATCTCTTTGGGATATAGCCCTAGAAGTGCTTTGCTACATCAAAGGATATGCACAATTTTATAGCCTTTTGGGCATAGTTTGAAATTGCTCTCCAGAATGATTGGGTTAGTTCACAACTCTACCAACAATGCATTAGTGTTCCAATTTTCCCACATCTTCTCCAACATTTATCATTGTCCTGTTTTGTCATGTTAGCCAATCTGATAGGTGTGATGTTGTACCTCAGTGTCGTTTTGAATTGCATTTCTCTAATCAATAGTGATTTAGAAGATTTTTTCATATGACTATGGATAGCTTTAATTTCTTCCTCTGAAAACTGCCATTTATCAATTGGGGAATGCTCAGTCTTAGTTTTTAAATCCAGTAAGTATATAATTCTGTGTATATGTATGTATATGTACACATAGAGAGAAGTAAGAGGAGAGAAGAGGGTCGTATACTTCTCAAAGCACTTGCATGGAATGCTTCATCTTTTACCACGTAAGCTTCTTGTTCTGCTCACATAAGAGGGATGAAGTAAAGCACTATAAAGTCTATAATCATTAGAAAGCTCTAGTGGAAAATGTAAGCCATTTCTAATTATCATTATGTCATGAAATATTTTAAAGTGTTTATACTTGAATAGATTCAGAATTTAGGAAAGCTTAGAGGATCACATTATAGCACAAAATGTACTCTAATATCATTAGATTTCATTACCTACTCCAGTAGCAATGTAGGTTAGCTTTAGATTTTACTAAAAATATAATACTTCCAGGGATTCATTTCAATTAAACAAACATGAAAAATACAGTTTTGGAAGGTCCTGATCTGTAGTTACAAAGACAGAAATAAAACAGGAACTCACATTCTACTAAGAGATGCAACATGTACATATATAAGTAAATATAGGACAGTTAAAGGGAGGAGAAATCATTAACAACTAGGGTACTAGAGGAGGTTTCACAGAAGACTTAATACCTGAGATGAGCCTTGAAGGGAGATAAGGGTTCTTAGAGACAGAAAACATAAATACATAAATAAATAAATGAATAAAAGATTATTCTAGACATGGAGGAAAGTATGTAAGAATACAGAGAGGCTAGGGATGGAATTCCAAGTTTGAAGAATAGTCATTAGTACAGTTTAGCTAAAATGTAGATCGCATAAAAAGAAAGTAGTGTGAAATAGAGCTGAAAAAGTAGGTTGTAGATGGTCTTAAATACCAGAGTGAAGAGTTTGTATTTTATATTAGGCAATAAGGAGTATTTTGAGATGGGAAATGACATGCTTAGATCCATACCTCAGGAGGCATATTTTGGAAATTGGGTAGAGAATGATTTGGAGAGAAAAGGCACCAATTTTCTATGCAGCTGTTACAATAATCTAGGAGAGAAGAGATTAAAGCCAGAAGAGGAGAACAATTGGATGAGTACAGAGAAGAAGACATGTACCAGAGAAGGTATGCAATTAGAATTAGCAAAATTTGACAATAAGGAGTGCCTGAGAGGGAAGAATCAAAAATCATTTATGATGTGCATCTTGTACTCCATGAATGATGCCAGATAAAAATAAAATTGTCCCTTTCCCCAAGGAGTTACATTCTGTTGTGGGAGATGAGGTGTATACATTTAAGTGTGTACAAAATACTCATAAAATATATTTAAATAATGTAAATAATTCACAAACAGCTAGATCAGGACACTTCTCATGTAGGAGCTGAAATTTTAACTGAGTTTTGAAGGATTAGGAATTTTAAGGGTGGACATGAAGAAAAGAGTGCCTCCCAAGCCTGTAGGACAGCCTTTGCAAAGTCATGAACACAGGAAATGGAATGTCTTCTATAAAGAAAAACAAGGCCGCTTTGGATAGGCCACTAGTGTATAAAGAGGCATAATGTTTTATAAGCCTGAAAGAGTATGTTAGAGCAAGGTTATGAAGGGCTTTGCAGTACAGTTTGGCTAAAATGTAGATAGCATTAAAGGGCTTTAAATGCCCAATGGGGGTGTTTGCATTTGATCCTGAGAATAATAGGGAGCCACTGGAGTTTATTGATCAGGGGAATGGTATGATCAGATACATGCTTTAGGAATACCAATTTTGTAGCTGTGTGGAGTTTGGATTGAAGAGAGGAGAGACTTAAGGAAGGGAGACCAATTAATATTCTGTTGCAGTAGTCTAGGAAAAAATTATGAGTTTGAATCATGAGTAAAGGGATCAGGGATCAGGGAGGTAGAATCAACAAACTAGGAAGCTAATTGGATATGTGAGGGTAAAAGTAAGAAGTCCCAGACAACTGCAAGGTTTTGTGCTTGGGTGACTAGAAAGATGGTGGTTCTCTTGACAAAATTAGAGAAGTTTGGAAGAGAGGTTGGTTTAGGGAGAAAAGATGTTTTGTTTTGTTTTGGTTTGATTTGAACTGTCTAGAAGACAGACAGTTCATGATATTGAACCGAGACTGAAGAAAAACAGGGCTAGATATACTGATCTGGGAACCATCCGCATAGAAATAATAATTGAACTCAAAAGTTGATGAAGTCATCAAGAGAGAGAATAGATCCAGAAAAGAGCCTTTGGATACAAACGCATTTTGAAATGGAGGTGGGATATGGATGATGATCTACCAAAAGGAGTTTGAGAATTGGTAGTTAGGCAGGAAGGAGAATCAAGAAAAAATAATGTCACAAAAACTCAAGAATAGATAAAATCTAGGAAGAGAGAGCATTTGACATCATTTGCTACAAAGAGGTCAGGAAAAAACATGGATTGACTCCAAATTCATGCACCTGGATTATTAGAAAGATAGATCATCTAGTAAAATTTTAAAAAGTTTGGGAGAGCAAGAGGATGAGTTCTGTTTTGAGAACAGAACAAATGATAGAATTTTGAGTTTGAGGTGGGACATTTGTGGAGTAGAGTTTATGAGCAAGATATATTGAAGAATCATCTCCATAGGGCTAATATAATACATAGTAGCTGATGAGATCATAAAGAGAGAGAAATATTCTCTGAGAAGATGAGGCACAAGACAAAGTCTGGAAGTAAATCCACATTTAGAGAGTAGGAAATGGATGGTGAACCAGCAAAGGAATATGATAAAGAAGTGTTTGAATGGCTCAGAAAAGAACCAGAATCTGGAACCAGGATTCCAATATCATGGAAACAAGTGAAAGAGACAGTATCTAGGAGAAGATAGTGGTTAATAGTGTCATAAACTGTAGTTGGGTTAAGAATGATGAGGATAGAGGGAGGGCTATTGGATTTAACACTTCAGACATGCTTGGTAACCTTGGAGAGAAAGTTTTATTAGATTAGTGAGTCAAGAAGTCTAATTATAAGATGTTCCAAAGTAATCAGGCAATGAGGAAGTTGACTCCTAGGAAGCTGAGATTGACGGAGAAGTAAGATATAGGACAATAGTTTGATGAAATGGTACCATCAAATGAAGGTTTTTGTTGTTTATTTTTTTTAATGGGAAATTCCTAGGTATGTTTATAGGTAGTAGGGGAAAATATTGAAGATGAGAACTGTTGATCCCTGAGGCAAGCTTTCAGAGGTGATGAAATCAAGGATACATGTGAAGAAATTAGCCTTAACAAGGTAGAAGTTTACCTCTTCCTCAAAACCTACAGCAGAGTTAAGGATGGATGAGAATGCACATTGATGTTGACATGTGAAATAGTATAGATACAAGTAGCTAATAAAGAGGTAAATTCCTCTTCTGAGAAAGAAGGATGTGAAGGAGGTATAGGGTGCTTGAGAAGGAGAGTTTAAAAGACTTGCTGTGATAGTAAGAGGAGAATGTACTAGCTGAGATTATCTCAAATGAATTTGTAGTAGACCCTTTGTCACAGATGCATGTGACAAATTTCCCCAGTGATGTTTATCAATAAAGGGATAGATATGGAAAAGGGAAACGATAGGAGTGAATACAGGTTAAAGATTGGCAGTTTATGAATTATGGAAAGTCAAGAGATCAAGAGATTGAAGAGTAGGAGACAGTATATAATTTCAATGCTTAGTAATAAATTCAGGACTCCAAAAAGAGGAAATGAGGTAAAAGCAAGAAAAGTTTACATTTCAGTGAACCGAGCCTACTTGTAGTTATATGTACAAAGCTTTCCATCTTACATCTCCATGCCTTTGCATGAGCTATCCTTCATTCCTGCTATAAGGATGAGTCTCCATTGATTATTCCACTGCACTTAAAAGACTACTTCTTGATTAAATCAATCAACCACAAACAGTTGGGAACTGGGCCTATATACCAATTTGAATCAGCCTAGAAACTTAGCCACACTCTATCTAATAAACTTGCATAAAAAAGAGGAGCTATTTCAAAACCAGGTGAAGATTGTTAGGATCTTCAAGCAAAGAACAAAGAACAGGGTCATCGAGAAGTGATGCAGAAAGAACCAGCAAAAGGAGAAAGAGAAGATAGAACAGAACTATGGCAGAGAAGGGATCAAAGAGGGCCATAGGTCTATAGGCATCCCAGGGCAAAAGACTCAGGCTCATGCCACCAGGGTATCTTCCTACTCAATGATGGAGTTGTGGTCAACTCTTTTCCCTTTCTTCTCTTGTTCCACAGACAATAAGACATAATCTGATATTTTGTTTCCCAAACTTTTGTTGTAGCCTGAATTGCCTAAACCGTGAAGAAAATATAATTGAAAATTAAAAGTAGAGTGCCCAACTTCTGCTTAAATGTTAGGCATCTTCCTAACTAGGGGCTTGGAATGATTGTGATTAAATTCCTAACATTTCACCAAAATAGAAGAGGACAACCAATCCTTAGGAGTCATGGCCCCTGAGCTTAAAAGACCTAATCATTGTAGTAGAGTATTACAGTAGAAAGCAGTCCCTCCTCACCTATGACAGTTAAATTCTTATTTACTTTAGGGTCCACCTTAAGTGCTCCCCCCTATCCTTAGGCCTTTCTTGATCTGTATGCCATTCTCTCAAGTTATTGGTGCCTTTATCTTCCTGATATTACTTTGTTTTCACTTTCAGTATTTCCCATTTATTAATCTGTATATTCCAATAGGCATTTACTTTCTATGTGCACCACCATGTCAGTGAACCAAGCTTTTTGCCCATTCAAAGTCAGAGAGTAGATTGCGCTCATTAATTTGATTTACTGGATAAAATGATATGATGATAGATACTGGAGTGCACATAAGCAAATGTTGGTCCCTGAGGAGATACCAACTTCCCCAGGGAAGAAGTAAAATTGGGGCATATGGAAACAAGATCAGTTACTTCCCCTGTCCCTGAACAGTGGGACAAGAGGAGCATGTATCCTTAGGGAAATTTCAGATAAAACTATCTAAGTGTTTTGATTAGTGTCTTATACCTATTTCCAGAATGGTTGATCATTTTGCATATCAGAACTGCTATGGACCTCCACCATAGTTTCCTCTGGCTTTGTGTCCTGCTCAGATATAGCACACCATCTTTTGAGTACTGTGTGGAAGAAGTAGACTTAGAGTCAGGAAGATTTGGGTTCAAATTTTACCTCTGCCATAAGCTGCAAGTCACTTAACCTTTCAGTGCCCTTAGGCAAATCTCTGAGACTATAACTGAATATAAGCTCTGAAAGAGCTAGAAATGTAACCTTGCCATCCATGGATTAGGAAAGGAGTCAGTTGATCAGGGTCTTGACCCATATTATTCTCTGTGGTCTGATTATAACTAAAGCTTTCCATGTCTTATCACTCCAAACCCTGGTGTAAGCAGTAAACAGTGGAGAGAGAGTGTGCTGGCCAGATTTCTGACTCAGTAACACCCAGTAAACATAGAAAAAAGATCTATGTGGGTGAGCTTAGTCTTTGGCTTTGACCAGTTCTACATTTTTGTTGAAATGGCCAGGATGAAAGTGGTTGGCAAGTATCAGATTTTCAAATGAAGTAAAGCTGGAAGGGATAACTTATGTATTTGTTGGATGACCAGATCAAAATAAAAATGACACCTGACAGTTTTGTGTAGCATTTTAAGGTTTGTTTTAGCTGCACTACCATCCTATAGGTATTACAGATGTTAATCCCAATTTATAGATAAGGAAACTGACGCTCAGAGAAAGGTTAAGTAAATTTTCCATAGTCAAATAGGTAGTCAGTGTGACAAGGCATATCTTCCTAATTCCAAATTAGGTACTCTCCCTACAATATCACACTGCCTCTCCTTAATAAATCCAAAATGGGCTGGGACAATAGGCTGAATCTAAGATTAAATTAAATAGGGATAAATGTCAAGTCCTTCACTAATGTTTTGTTTTGTTTTGTTTTAAACTATACAGTAATACAGGCCTGCAGAACCTGCAGCTCTCCAAAGGAGAGCTTGTGAAAAATATACATCTACATTTGCAGTCTACATTTTTCGCAGGCTGCCCAAAATCCTTTGCTGTGCCTGTGGGCCGCAGATTGTACAGGCCTGTTGTAGCATAAGATAAGTTATATGTGGCTAGAGGGCTATCATTGTTTAGTGAAAAAAAGCACTGAAGATGAATCAAAGTAATCCTGGCACTTGGTCAAATCACCGCCTCTCTGTGCTTCAATTTATTGATCTGTAAAATGAAAGGGCTGGACCCAGTGGCTTTGAAGGTCCCTTCCAACTCTAAATCTGTGATTCAGTGTGAAAAAGTGTAGAAATTTTATTGGACTATAAAAATTAAATGTGAGTAAGTGGTATGAAGTGGATGTCCCAAAAGCTAACATCAATTTAGGCCGCAAGTGGCATAGAGCATAAGAAGTATAGGGTATTTGGTCTGCTCTACCTTACATTTGTCAGACCACTTATGTAATACTGTGTTTAAGTCTTGCTACTCTTTTTAAAGATAGTTCTTGGCAATCTGGAGTATGCCCAGGGGCTGGCAGCCAGGATCACCAGGGAACTCAAAAGCATGTATGTGAGGAAGGGTATATCTAGCCTGGAGAAGACGGCTTGTTGGCAGAGATATGGAGGAAATGGTAGCTATCATGAAATATTTGAAAGAATACCATAAAAGAGAAATTAGATATAAATCTCCTTGGCTTTGGAGGACAAAATTAGTCTTAGTTGCACTAAAAACAAATCTTGGATCACTTTCAGGTAGAACTTCCTAACAAAAGTTGTCTGAAAACAGAATGAGCTGTCTAGTAGACAGTAAGTTTCCTATCACTGGAGGGGTTCAATCAGAGCGTTGATGGTCACTTGTCAGAGAGATTGTACAGTGAATTCGTTTGTCGGATAAATAGTTGGATGAGATGATCTGTCTCCATGTTTAATTCCATCTCTGGGATTCTATATCAGGGTTATCCACTTTTATTTTTTACTCGTGTTACTTGAGTAAATAGATTTTTTTTTCTGTTTCTGTAGTCTTAAGTACTACAAGGTATGTTTTGTCCTTAAAGTATTTCCAACATAACTACTGGGAACAGCAAAGATAATATAGTGTGATATAGCTTCTCAGACCTCTCATAGGGTTGAGGCCCACAACAATGTCATGTATCTGAAATTATTGGAAAAAAAAGATTTTGCAAAACTAAAAGTTAAAAATGGAAACATTCTATTTTAATTTGAACTGTAGCCGTTTAAGCTAGTTATAAATCTAGCTTACTCATATTTATAGTTGTTGTTACTCATATTTATAATACTTGGAAAAGATTGAATAATCTTAAAATGAATTATACTTTATTATAATCTACTATATATTTACATTTTTATTTTAGAAATTGGCAGCAGCATATCCACTGAGCAGTATTAGTATTGACTTGTTGGAATTATAATATTTGGAAAGTCTTTTTATTCTTGTTTTACCCTGTCTTATGGAAATCTGATAACCAGCAATTTAGACTTAAGAAAATGAAAAAGAAAGAAGTTTGATCTACTTCCTGACACTTGAAACTGATTACAAATGTTGGAGTATGCTGTTTCTCAGTCAAGGTTTCTGTAGCTATTTTTGCCTTTCCTAATTTGCTTTCTCAGCTTGTGCACACTCAAAAACAATCCTCAGGTTTTGTAGTTGACACTGGGAAGTCGGCCTTATCCCCTGTTGACCAGCACCTCACCCCACCCCCGCCAGGTTCCCAAAGCAAGCTAAATTATAGACTTGTTCTATCCCCTTAAGAGAGGAATGCTAAGACATTCCTGTGTAAATACATCGTGCTTCAAGTATTGAGATACTGATATCGCTTTGATATTGCTGAGGAAAATACATAGCATTCTACAACTCTTTTTTTCCCACTATGCTCTTAAAGTGGGCTCCTATTTGTACTTATAAGTTCCTTTTTTATTTCCTATTGTCAGCTGGGCTAATTATTATCATGAATTATGATATTTGAATAATTAGGAATTTTTGCACTCTGAATAAAAGGTTGTATCTCTAGTAGAATAGATACCAAAGGCCAGGTATCAGGTGAATAAGCAGTAGAACCATAAAAGCTTAGAGCCAGAAGTTTCATTTGGCATATAAAAAAAGTGTAGTTTAGAGATGAAATTATTTCTCAGTGTCATAAAATCCTAGAAGTTCACACTTGGAAATCACCTCAGAAGTCATATGTTCCATTCTGTACCTAAAATCAGTAATGTTCTCTAAAACTCCTAAATCAATGATCCTTTGTGGTATAACTAAGGCTCAGACATTTGATTCCCAATGCTCTTCTCCATTACTTCAAGTCACCTCTCAGTGTTTGCATTTTGTTTGTAACTTAAGCTGACTATAATTATCCATATTTATTGGAAAGTTTTATTTCCTTTTTGAACATGATTTTGAGAGTTACTTTATTAACTACAACTTTTGCTTATATACTGGATAAAATACAGTATTTAAATGTATATCCAATTTTATATTGAAATTCAGTAAGAAAAATATGATTCAACTTAGAGAAATATACTTTATTGCCAGCTTTTTAGGAATGCATTTCTAGAATAAAGTTTTGTTCATCCAGTTCATTAATTAATATGTACTTACACAATCTATTTTTAAATCCTAGTAAACATTATTATAAGGTTAAGCTGAAAATATACCCTAATGCTTTTTGGAATTGCTTTATTTTTCACTTAAGGGATTTTCATCTACCTTTTAACAAAAATTATAATATATTTTGATTTTAAAGGAAATGTTAGGTGAACTCTTCACTCCAGTAGAAACACCTGAAGCACCAAACAGGGGATTTTTTAAAGGCTTGTTTGGAGGTGGTGCACAGTCCCTTGACAGAGAAGAACTCTGTAAGTTAATTTATTTTTATTTTAGAAAAAAAAATCACTGAAAGGAAACATTTAAGCTATATAAAATTTTCTTAAATGTATGAAGTTCTCCAGGAATAAGGAAGCAATGGTTCCTCTGTATTCTGCCTTGTTTAAATCATATCTGGAATATTGTGTTCAGTTTGGGGGCCTGCAGTTTAAGAAAGACATTTTTGGAAACCTTAATCATTAGAAAATTTTTTCCGTATATCAAGCATAAATTTGTCTCTGTCACTTCTACCTGTGCTCCTGCTTCTGTCCTCTGATGCAATCAGAGAACATTTAAATTATCTTCCACCTAAGAGCTTACTCATAGCTATCACATCCTTCTTGAGTCTTCTTTTCTTCAGGCTAAACATGCTGTTCTTTTAGCCTAGCCTCATGAAAGAGTCAAGGGCAAGGCCCTTGACCAACCTGGATGCTCTCCTCTGGACATCCTCTAGTTTATTGTGAATTGATGGATTTGACTGAAAATAAAGGGAGTAAAATAAATCATTGATAGAGAAGTTATGCAGTACAATAAAATTTTGCCTTTTCCATATTTTTCTATCTATACCCATATTAATTAAGGAAACTTAAATTTTGTGTACTTAAGTAAGATTGTTATTATCAAAGGGTCTTTTTCAGTATACTTGCTTCAAAACATCTACTACTAGGATAATTTTGTCAGTGTAATGGATTTACTTGAATATTGGAAAAAGTATCAGTGGACCATTCACATATTTCATGTTAAATATAAATACTAATTTTTTAAAAAATTGTAACATCCTTCAACTTGCATGTAAATGTTATTTATATCATATTATAAATTATTTGGAATTTTGAATTACAAGAGATTTTCCTTTTTTTTAAATTGTTATCTTATCATTAAATATGTTCAGTTGGAGAATCAGCATCTGGAAAGGCATCCAGGAGTCTTGCTCAACACATCCCTGGTCCTGGTGGTATTGAAGGTGTTAAAGGAGCAGCATCTGGCGTAGTTGGTGAACTGGCTCGAGCCAGGTTGGCACTGGATGAAAGAGGACAGAAACTTGGTGATCTTGAAGAAAGGACAGCTGCAATGCTATCAAGTGCAGATTCATTTTCTAAACATGCTCATGAGGTATGCCTAGCAAAAATGTATTGACTAAAAGAAAAACTCTGGAAATGAAGTTTTTCTGTGACTGAATATAACAGATTACTATTTACTCAAATACAAAGAGCCATGAGCTAAGAGCTCACGAAATCCTGGTTCTTGCATGTCTAGCCCAACATACTAGTAGCACAAGATATATAAGCATCCTAAGCCTCAGTTTCATCATCGGTAAAGTGAGAGGGTTTTGCTAAATAATTTATAAAAGCCTTTCCATATCCAATATTCTGTGTCTCCATGTTTCTCGGACTCTTTGTGCAGGTGCATTTTCATGTGTCAGTTGATGGTATTCTGGTGTCATATATCTATAAACTTATATTCTATAACTTAATTGGACTCAGTATTGTACTAACGAAACATGTTAACTTCTCATTGTATAAATAAATACTTTTAGAGCTTGCCATATGCCTCCATCATTTCAGTATTCCAGTATTACAAATTACAGTTCATTCATACCCTCTCATCCTGTCTGACTTTTGGCCATGTCCTCCTAAATCTTTTTTGGAGAAGTTTAGCCAATATTCTAGGGCCCTTTCACACTTTTGACATTACTTAGATACCAAAGAACATGTAGGCTGCCCATAAGTTATCTCTTTCTTTTGCTGTATAAACAGTTCACCTTTTTTCATCATACGTTTTTCTAGAATGTGGCCCAAAGTAAATAAAAATACAGTAAAACATGAATAATGTTAATATGTGGTTCTCTGAGTCAATATGCAGCTCATAGGGTTCCTTATGCATGGTTTAGTGGGCCCTGTTTCTATCTGAATTTGATACCACTGCTCTACATCAGTTTTCCCTATACTGTTATATTTATCTATTTGGAAA
This sequence comes from Vombatus ursinus, assembly GCF_900497805.2. Classification (NCBI taxonomy): domain Eukaryota; kingdom Metazoa; phylum Chordata; class Mammalia; order Diprotodontia; family Vombatidae; genus Vombatus; species Vombatus ursinus. The sequence goes on along the minus strand of NW_020948910.1, from coordinate 64,473 downwards.
AAAGATGTAATGTTTTTTGGGTAAGACAGTTTCTAGGCTTTTGATTCTGATTTCTTTGTTGTACTGACTAATTTACATCCATTAAGTTTACCTAGGAAATGATGATAGTCTGTGTTAGTGTCTTTTCTTTTGTGAATTTCTCCTTTTCTAGCTTCAGTACATTGTTCAAATCGGTTAGGTTAGAGTTGCCTCATTTGCATGCCACATAAAGAAATATGTCCAAAATAAACATTTAACAAGAACTTTTCTTAAGAAGCTTCTTCCTGCTTTTATTTCTCTATTATTTCATAACCTGTAAGTAAACCTGGTGTTCTAGTTGAATTTACAAGTTATTAAAGCTTGTAAGGCTTTAAAGCTGTATCAGAAACAGTAGCTGACTACAGAGTATCAGGACTGTTTCATCTCTACTGTTTCAGTCATCTTATGACTGAATAATATACTACTGAATCAGTGGAGTTTGTCATAGTACCTCAGATAAAAGAATGCAATCAAATTTTTGTTGGATGAATCAATGAGAGGACCTCTTAATCATTGACTTGAACTAGGCATTATACTTGGGCTGGGGATACAGTAACAAAAATGACACAATCACTGCCCTCCAGAAGTTCTTGGGTGAGGTTGTAGAGAAAGTTCAGGGCAAGGGCAGGGGCGGGGCGGGGGAGGACCCAAATTATGTATTGAAAAGATATACAAAATATATACAAAAGTAATACAATATAATGGTGAGAATGAATATATATCAACAACAGACATTTATTGAATACTTCCTGTGTAGAGGATATTACTGTGGTCAGTAGAAGACAGCTTACCTTTCTGGTGTTTATCCCTAATTCCTTAAACTGTTATTCTTCACCTCAGGAATACTTCCAAACTTGTTACAGTTTTATTTCTCCAGAATCAGGAATTTCCACTCATATTCCCTTGTTTTACTCGCATTAAGACTGAAGGTTCATATACTGCAGCTACTAGAAGTTTGGGAATAGATAGTTCCAAATAGTTCTGATTCTAAATATTAATAATTCATATTTCTGTGAAGCCAAAGCTCCTTCAAGTACATTGGAGAAGTTGGGGGTGAATGGAGATCTTGAGTTACTGGGTATTGCTTTTTCCAATTATATTGTATAACCATTTTTTTTAAAGAGGTTTAGAGGTATTTGTGTTTATCATATAATTTCTGATGAAAAGTCCCTCTATTCAGACCCAGTTCCTCTAAGTGTCTCTTTAATTAGGTAATTAGCTGAATAAAGGTTGTACCCTAATTCTAGAACACCCAATGCTATCCCTGCCATGGCCCAGAAGGAACTACTTTACTTGTGATATCTCCTCACAAATGTGTATACCTTAGTCTTTACTTCTGATAATTAGAAGACAAAAGATGAAGAAAATCTAAGCAAGATCTCATTGTTTCTGAGCTGCATAAAACCTGATACTTTCCTCCCAATCAAGCTGGTTACTTTTCTTGTATGTCAATCTAACTAACTGCCTCTTTCCTCCTGATCTTTAAAGCATAGGTTGGTTTAAAAAAAGTGAATTTGCATCAAATTCTAAAAAGTTATCTAAGAACTCTCCTAGCAATCTTAGTACTGTCTCAAGCATGCATCTTAGATGTTTCCCTTCTTTACCCTTTGACTCTTCTAAATGTGAATAAAATAGTTTACAATAGTTTTATGACCTTTTTTGATACCTTAAACTTATAATAGTATTACTAACAAAAATAAATGAATTTTAAGTTAAAATTTTTATTACTGCTCATTTTCTACATATATGTATTATTATTTTTCTCTCTCTCTCTTTAGATGATGTTGAAGTACAAAGATAAAAAGTGGTACCAGTTTTGAAAGCCAGGATCCAGTTATATGCAGCTTTGTCTGGAAGAGGGGAAAAAATTCCTTTTTTTCTTTCCATTAATTTCTTTAAGACAGAATTGAAGGGGTATTCATCACTGGATCTTTCCTGGCACAGTCATGCATTGTTTTACCTCAGTCATATGGCTTTAACTGAGGAGCATCGTGTTTAAAATGCATACACATACCAACTGGAGTATCCATGTGTGTCCCCGCCATGAATTAACAACTTGAGAACTGAGCAGGTCACACAGGACACATGAAGAGGAAAAGAGAAAATTGGCACAAAATGGCAGTGGCAGTCTTGGATCAGTCCTTTACTTAAAATTTCACATGCCTGGAGGTTTTGTGCTATTGTATCAGCTATCAGTGCCGAGTTTCTTTTAAGGAGAGATAGTAAATCAGGGGTTCTGGAACTAGAAGAGTCATATTTGCATCCTTGAACTGAACTATTACCAGCTGTCATGAACTTCCCCCTTCCCTTAAGTGGATTGGTCATCATTATCAGTAGTGAAGAAGAATTAAACTGGTTGCTATCATCTGTTGAGACAGACAAAGTTAAAGTATTGGCTATTGATAAACATACAGTTGACCTGTGGATGGGCTATTCTTGGATCTCTGTTGTTGTATTCCTGTATTCAATCCATACTCTGTCAAAATAAAACAAAGGAGAGGAATCACTTTTCATTGAAAAGTGTAAAGAACATGAATGAACTCATATTTCTGGAAATTTCTTTGTAAAATGGCTATGCAGTGTGAAAAGTGAAAAACCTCCATTGTGGTGAGGAGAATACTTCAATGTCTGTTGTTTTTGGTCTCATTAACTTAGCTAATGGTAGTTTTGACCAAAAAAGTTATTAGTTAAATTTGTAAAAATGTTAAAATTGGCTAAGGTTTTAATTTATGCTTGAATTTTTTATAAAAAGTTTAACCAAATGTACCTTTGCATCTGTTTAATTAAAATTGCTAACATGGTTTCATTATTTCAGTAAAATGTGCAGCTCCGTAATTAGGGGAGAAGAGACCCTTTATTTGTTACCAGTACACTCAGGTGATGAGCCAGTTAAAACTTATTGCACATACTATCACATGGAAAATACCAAGCATCTAGTGTCAATAATTAACTCTGTATGAATCTATCCAATGACCTATTTTCTGCAGAATTAATTAATATATTATAAATCTGTACATGTCCTTTCAAAATTTTAATGAGCCAAAAGAGAAGAAAATGTACATTTTGGTAACTAAATTATTTCCAGTACTAGGATCTAATACCAAATAAGACCAGCAATGAAAAATTAAGTACTGGTTTCCAGTGTAGCGTTAAAGACAAGAATGAAATGACTGATTAGATTTGGAAACAATCTCACATTATTAATACAGACTTAATACAGTGATATTCTTGACTGCACTGTTAAAATAGTAAAAGAAAAGTGCATAATAGGAGCACTAAAATTAATGTTCATAAAATTAAAATATTTTGTTCTGTAAGTAATGATTGTCTTAATTTTTTCTTTAAGGAATAGTCAGAGCACAAATTGATAGTATACATAAGTGATTTTTTTTCCCCTACTATAGGGTCATTAGGGCATACTTTACAACACCTTAACTCTGTAGGGCTTGTTATACATCTTTTTTTTTTTCCTCTTTAACTATTTCATAATGAGACTTTTGTGTTTACATCTCATGAAAAGTGCACTACTAGACAAAAATGTTTACATTCAGGTCGGTTATAAATATAATTTGATAAAGACATAATATAAAAGAGTTGATTCAAACCAATTCAGAAACACCACTTTTTGCAGAAGGCTTTTTGGAATTTGCACAGAGCTCTGGTGAATAACTTGTTATTCTATTTAATATTATCCCTATGACGAAAATGTAATAATTCACAAATTGCTTTATTTGTATCACATTCTTATCCCACTGTTATGTTATCATAAAAATATTTAATACATCTCTTTGAAAAATACAGTTCAACATATGCCATGGAAAAAGTTAATAACAGATTTGGAAAAGTTGACAAGAAGCACTAAGAAAAATATTTTATTAGTTCTCACATGCGTGGATTAATAATACCAGCTATTTAATGTGCCACAGGATTATTTTATGTCTGTTAATTATTTCATTTGTTAGTTCACCTATTATATATAAAGTGAACTAGTATTGTTTGATTTAAAAATGAAGGAAATTTGTTAAATTTTACATGACCTAAATGGATACTTGCCTCATTTTCTTAAATCTGTCATTGACAGGTGGCAAACAAAAAATTTGCTTTAAGATTAAAAAGCTAAATGCTTTTTTAAATATAATACTGGAACTTTTTCAGGGATCTACTTAATTCAGTTTTTGGTGGGAGAGACAGCCTGTAGTAATGATCACAATTCTTTAGCAATTATCCCACAAAATTTGGTACTAGCTCTACTTCATCTTTGGTGAGGGAAACAGGTTGCAGTCATAACAATTCCTTCAAGATTATCCTACGGAAGTTGATTTTTTTAAAAGGTGAAACTACTTATCTTTTTTTCTCTTTAAAAAAATGTAAAAAGTTACAAGCAAGCCAAGGTGGGGAAAAAGGGGAGAGAGTAGGTACCAAAATGTTAGTAAAGCAAAGAATCAGAATAATGAAAATGTTTGATGTGCTTCTTTCATCTTACTTAATATTATTCTTTGCCTCATCTATCCTAAGTTTAAAATCAGTGAAGTATTTATTGGTTGATATCTCAAAAAGCAAATAGTTTCTATATGTACTATGTGCCCAATTCACCTCATTTTTTCTAAACTAAAATTCTTTCTTATATACCTATATATGTATGTGTGTGTATATATATATACACACATATGCTTGGAAAGGAATTTGTGAGACAGTTCTTGTTGTATTTGCTGATATTTTTAAAAAATCTGTATAGTATGTCAATATTATGTTAGCAAAGGGGGTATCATAATCCCCTAGATTTGCGTTTTGGTCATAGAAAAAAAAAATTTAAATGTTTTTGGGAGGAATGACTGAAGATACAATGGAGCTATTGTTGATTTCTCTTAATTTTGTTTTTGATGGGAGTACAAAAAGCTACCCTTATTTATCTGTTATATGTAGCTTATTATGTTTAATTACATTCAGTGCTTTCAACTGAAGCTTTTTTTTTATTCTGCCAAATTGTAGATTCTTCTAAATGATACTTGATGTAAATATGTCTGTGTTTTCAACAAGTCTGAAAGTGTTCCGTATGTTTAAATATCAAGGGTGGGATGGGGAGGAGGGTGGTTATTTGGACAACACCATAGATTTCAAAGTTTTACCCTGATTTGTATTGTATTTCCATTTATGTTTGCTCAAAACACTTCTCACATGACAAATTAGAAAGCTATATCCAAAGGTTTTTTGTGGGGTTTTTTTTTTTTGGTGGTAGAGACTTAACTTTTTTTTTGCTTAATAAAAAGCACGGATATTACATGAATTTAAACTTGAATTTTTTTCTGCACTTTTTTAAGCAATGAAACTTTTTATTATAATTTGATTTTTCCACATTTCCTAGTTCAAATGAAGTAGCACATGTGTACAAACACACCAAAATCATAGCCATGCAGCTAGCTTTACTTTTGAAAATTAGATGATTAAGAGTTTAAAAACAATTGAGAGAAAGTTTTTCAAGGATAAAAAATACATATAAAACCAGTTGCTATGTGTCAGCATTTTCGGTCTGAAATTACTGCAACACTTTCAGATTTGTTTTAAGATCATACAATAATAATGTTATATTTATACACACTGCTAAAGAATATACTTTTAGTTTTCAAAAGAAATTTTTATATATGTACACTTTAATTTAAGAGAAGATGAACTTGTTAAGTTTAAGTCAGAGTACTTAAAAAGTATGTATATTATCCATACAAAAAGTTATGTTTTACGCTTATAATAAGAAATATATTCGTATCTCATATCGAGATACAAGTAATAAAAAATCTAACGTACTTCACTAGAAATCTTTCACACACTTGGCAGGAAAATATCATAGGTCTTGTAACCCCTCTTTTCAACATTCTCAATTATTAATATGGGGGGGAATACCCACAAACAAACTTACTTGCAAAATCTTTCTCAATAGCTGCAGCTTGCTGTTGGATGCCTACCGTAACTTTTGTTTTAAAATATAAATATATATATAATATATATAAATAGTTTTTCAGATATTTTCTTCAGCATTTTTAAAATAAATTTCCAAAAACTAAAACAGAGTTTATGTATTTTTGTCAATGAAGAGATTTCTTTTGTAGTTGATAGACTTTGTTTTTTCAGTTTGATATTTAGTAATCAGTATTACTGTGTAAATTTTTTTTCCAATTTTGATTTTGAAAAGTATAGCACTTTTTTTATCTAAATGGTTTATTTATTCACCTGGGTTGAAATTTATTGCCCATATGTCAAAATTGTTGAATATTTTAGAATTTGAAAATGGGTATGAGAATAATGTTTGTGTTTATTTACAGCTTTTGTTAATTGAACTTTTCCTGATCCTGAATAATTAATTTCTTATAAAGTGTGACATGAATCATTTTCCCTGTGGACCCAAATTACTTCACTGCCACAGAAGTTTCAGATTCTGTAGACAGAAATTATTTGTTTTGGGGAAAGAAAATTAAAAGTAAAAAGCTTACAATATTTTTTTCAAAAGAATTAATCCACTTCAATCTGTTCCCAGTTCAGATAGTTAAAACTTTTGCTTTCCACTTCTAGTCAAATAGTTTACTAAACTAACCTGTAGCTATTTGTTTCTATCTCCACAAACCCATGTGTATATCTTGGTTTCCTTCATGTATGATATTCCAAGCCAGCAAGTAAGTGTATTTCTGATTTGACTACACCTCAGAGGAATAATGATTGTCAGTTTTGCCAGTATTTTTCATGAGGATGATAATTGATGAAAATGTATAGTGTATAGATTATGAATAAATCAGTATTAATTTGGTGTGGGTTTTTTGGCTCAAGGACTTAAAATGGGAACAAGTTATTGTGATAGAATTGTGTTCATTTGAAACTTTAGCTTTTTTAAATTGTACTTTGATTATGAATGGTTAAAACATTCAGCTAAAGATATGCACGTTGAAAAATGAAAATAAACATAGCAGAAGGCAATGCAAGGGGGTATATTGTGTTTTAAGTATATCCATTTTTTCCTTTGTAAATAAACAGTACTGTATTACTTTAGGCTTGACCTCTACTAAATGTAATAGAACTAAGAGATACATCCTGCTTTCCGGTTATGCAACTGCTTCATTGTAAAAGCACCACCAAAAGATAATATGGTAAAGAACAAGAGTAAGTTTTTCTACCATAGCCCATTCGTTGGGCAAGCATGCTTAAAGTAGAGTTCTAGCTTCTGTATACCTTCTACTGTACATGCAGATTCTATTTTTAGTTCACTGATATTTCTTTTTAAGTTGGTCTTGCTGAGCCCCAGTTCCTGTCTTGAAGGTAATTATCGGAATATGCATTTTAAATAAGGTTGCAAATCCATTTGTCTGTATAGTTTCATATAAACTACAAGCATACTGTTGCAAACATTGAAATGTGTCAGACTTCATAGTTGTCTTAGATTCATATAATTGAACTATGTCATTACAACAGAAGGATTAAAATAAGGTAATGGAATATTTTTGTAAATAAATACCTGTCCAGCTGGTATTTAAAAAAATGTATAATATATGTTTCTGAAAAAAATGTTCATATATATGTATATGAATGTGTCATTATTCTGAAGGAATCTGATTGGGCAAAATAAACTACTCAAATCTCTCCTGAAGCAAAATAACCCCTTTTCTGGAAATTTAAGTGTTTTTAGTTTTTTTTTCCTCTTAAATGTGAGCTATAATTCTACTAAAACTGTTAAATTTTAGGCCAAGGAAATATAGAAATTGCCTATACTAACAAAGGGAAGAATTGAGACAAGTAATCAGATATTTAGGGGAAAAGAAACTATTGTTTCTCAAATAGCTGGGTACTCAAGGCAAAAGATGTTTGCTTTGATTTTTGTCTAGAAACATCCAGCTAATTGCTATTATTATTTAATAGTTTGGTAGTCTGTATGTATGTGCTCAGAATGCCAGTAGCCAATAATAATTCCCCACAAAAGACTCCTTCCTGGGAATTGATTGGGGGGGAGGATGTTTCAAAATTAAAGACTACCAAAGGTATCACTCCTTTTCGTATTATTTCCATTTCGCTTGAGAAGTTAAAGACTGTTATATACCCTTAGATGAGTATGTTGGGGAAGAACGTGATATTCTTTTGCAATTTGGCCTTTGAACACATGGTGGCAGTCCTGTCATGCTTCTTTCAGCATTAGGGAAGAATCTGACTTAGATTTCTACCAGATGAAATTTGTAATCTTTTGAAATAACCCTGTTTTGTGTTAGATTTGTTGACCTCTTTTTGAATCCTCAGTTCAATCCTTCAAATATAAATTGGGCAAAATGAGTTCTAAAGTTATATATTATTAAATGAGAACTTCACTAATAAGCCTGTGCTTGTATAACTTGGTTTGTTGTTTAAACATCCTTCAGTATCTTTGCAAATGATCTCAGGCATCAACTAATGATACTGCAACAAATGGAGAAAATGCTGGATATTTGAATATCTGTTAAAAGGATTCTTCTTGGCTTTGAAAAGAGCTTTAATTAGCATGCCATTACTTAAATGGTATCATTTAAATTTTAGTGTGTATTCACAAATATCCCAGTATGGTCTAATGTACTAATTGTGAAGAAATAAACAGCTTCAATATATAAATGAGTTTTAATAAATATATTGCATTTTTACCTTTAAGATAAAGTAATTAGTTACGACCACTTCATATAAATACACAATATTTTGTTGTTGTTCAGTCATTTCAGTTGTGTCCAACTCTTCATGACCCTATTTGGGGTTTTCTTGGCAGAGATACTGGAGTGGTTTGCCATTTCAGTCTTCTCCAGCTCATTTTACAGATGAGGAAACTGAGGCAAACAGGTTTCAGTGACCTGCCCAGGCTAGTAAAAGTCTGAGGCTAGATTTGGACTCTGGAAGATGTCTTCCAGACTCCAGGCTTGGCTCTATGCCACCTAGCTGTCCCATAAGTACACCATAATTTTAATGTTCTGTATTAGAAACTATTTTCTTCCCAATTTCAACACAGCTGAACTGGCTTAGTTTCAACATATTACTGTGTTAAGGTGAATGTTTTAACAATTTAACACTAGATTAAAAGTCTTTCAAAAGTCAAATTTAGAACCATTTTCAAGAACATTTTTTCAAGCTTTCACACATTAGTTTTAAATTGGTGTTCCTGTGCCCCATATTTTGTACACTGGGAGTAGAGGAAGGACCTGGTTTCAAATACTGTCTCTGTCACTTACTGTCTGTATGACTTTGGACAAGTTGCTTCATCTCTCTGGGCTTCTGTTTCATTATTACTAACGAAGCTGGACCTATTGGACCTTAAAGGTCCCAGTTCTAAATCCTACAGAAACAGATTTCTGTATTAATATGGTGCCTTGCACTGTGCAGGGGCAAACAAGCTGTGTTAAATATAATGGAATTAAATTTACCATATTATCTATCTTCCATTGTTCATTTTAAGTTAAAATTAGCTTTTTCTTACTATTTTCATCCAAAATTTGATATGTTTTTAATAGTTCTCAAATTTATTTTTTTTTATATTAAATGTCTGACTTTCAGTTTGGGGATAGAAGAGTTCAATTAAATTATTATACATACTGAAATACAAGTGAAAGTAATAAAGGTATAGTGGCAAACATCTGAGAATTTGGGCTTTTGGTAAAATCTCAAGTGCCAGCTTTCTTAATATTACTGAATCTTAGAGGTTTCTGTGATCCATGAAAGATGTGAAGTATTATAATTGGCAAGATAACTGAATGTATAATGCTACTCTTGGTTAATGGTGTTGCTCTTAATTTCATTATCTGTCTCCAAGCTTCACTGTAACTTTCAATTTATTTCCCTTTTACTGTTTCTGTTTCTCAATATGACTTTGTCCCAGTCTGTTGACTCCTGTTAACTCTTTCCTAAATTTTTTTTTAAAAAGCAACTGCCCCATTAAAGATAAAACCAATTTCCTTACTGTCCCTACACCCCCTGGCACTCACTCACACACACACACACACACACACACACACACACACACACCTCATCCATCAGGGATCTGAGTTTGTGTTTAATAGAAGATGTAAGTTCTCTATCAACAAAACACCAACTCAGAAGAGAAAGTTTGTAAGGGAAAAATCAGGAAGTGTAAGAGTACAAGAGAACCATGGTTCAAGAAGTACAATCAGTGACTTATGATTGACCCCATCATCAAGGTTAGTCAGCAATCATCTATGTTCAATAATTGCTCAAATTTGCAAATGCTAGTGAGACAACAGTGTGGTATAGCGGATAAAGGATCATCCTTATAGTCAGAAAAACCTTTCAAGTTCTACCTCCGTAGATAGTGTTTGAGATCATAGATCAGTGCACCAGATAACTCTCTAAGGAAACACTAGGAATTCCTGAATCAGCCTTTCTTTCCACACATACCCATACTATTGCATAAATTTTTCACAAATACCGTACTAATTTAAAAAAGAAAAGCATATGTGGGAACACTGCACCATTTAAATTTCGGAAGCTGTAGGACATTTTGTATCCTGTAGTTCTTGCTTACAAATTCATGTAATATACAAATCAACCCATCTATATGTTACATTCTATAAAGATGACTTATTGCTTTTAGGTCATTTTATTGGAAATACTGTTCATGTGCTCCATCTGGTGGCCAACAGTTGATAAACTGAATTACTAGTTTACTTCTGTTTTAAATTCCAATTTTAAACTCACTTCAGTTTCTTATGCAAAGAACATCAATTCAAGAATCAAAACACCTGGGTTCTATCTAGCCCTCATTTTGCCACAAATTATATGTATGGATTTATGACCTTGGGCGAGTCCTTTAAACTCTTTCAATTTCCTAATCTGTAAAACAAAACCACCAGCCCTACCTACCTCACAGGGTTGTTGTGAGGGTAAAATAAAATAAGATTATATAAGAATATTTGAAAAGATAAAAATGAACAGATATAATGTGTTAATCAATTTTCAAAATAATATTAATGCCTCAGAATCTATGTACCTGAAAAATATAAAATCTATATATAAGTAATTTGCTTGTATCTGACTTGAAGCAGGGAAGAACAAATAACAAATTCAGCGTTGAAGATACTGGCCATTGGCAAAGATAAACATGATTTTATTTTTGATCGTTCTTCCTTTTAATATGTCATCAGTAAGTGAAAGTGTGCTGGAATTTAATGCATTTACATCCTCCCTTGCATTGCAATACTGGACTTGACTGATGGTTTTAATCAGAGGTGTGGTCTTATTCAAACTGACAAGTGATTATCCAGAACAGAACTAGAAAAAGAATGCCAATGCCTTGTATGTTCTAGATACCCAACAAATGTTTATTGAGTGAATCCCGTTTTATAAATTTTGTTTAAGTGGTGCTTTGTGCTCCATTTTGCTGCTGCTCAATTTTTAGCCGTGATATATCATAGCCAAACAGAGCTAAAGGGGACCTTAGGTATAATCTGACTCAGTTTCCCAAATTTACAAATGAAGAAACAGGCCCAGAAAAGTAAGAGGACAATACTTTATACATCAAACATAGTCTTTAAAGATTACTCAAAATGTTTCTGATTAACTAAAAATTGGCAGGAATGAATTAGGATTCCTATTCTTGTGTAAATAGAACAAGTAGCGCTTAAATATTCCTTATACCTATTCAGCCAGACTCACAAACTCTTACTGAAGGCTCTTACATATAAAGTATTTACCTAATTCTAATTCTTAGATTTTTAGTTTGAGCCCAAGTTTTCCTTTGTTTTACTAAATACACACTTACCTGCCTTTGATTCATTAGCTTATCAATCATCCAAAGAAATGAAGGATACATGAAAAGATACCTAGGCCTTAGTAAATTGGGTGAGCCCAATGTAAATATATACAGATTTTATATAATGAATTATTTTTTAAAAGTAAAATATTACTCTAGTAAAATATGATTAAACTTCATTCAATTATCAGTATGCCCGCTTGCTTATAGCATGCATTTTGGTTTTAAATTTTTATCATGGGGGCAACTAGGTGGCACAGTGGCTAGAGTACTGACCCTGAAGTCAGGAGGACCTGAGTTCAAATCCGGCCTCAGACCAAACACTTGACACTTATTAGCTGTGTCACCCTGGGCAAGTCACTTAACCCCAATTGCCTAAAAAAAAAAAAAAAATCACTACATGGTTGGGGTGGGGGAGTGTTAAGAATCAGCATTGAAAGACACCAGTGCTGGGACCAATCTAGTCCAAACAGCACCTGAAGAGTCACTGTTCCCAAATTAAGGCAAGTAGTCATTCAGCTTTTGCTTGAAGTGGTTCATCTTATTTTGGGCCATCTTTAATTGTTGGGAAGTTTTTCCTTGCCTTAAGTCTTAATTTGCCCGTTTTCAACTTCTACTCATGGTACAAAACAGAAAAAGTCTAATCCTTCCATTTGACAGCCCTTCAAATACTTGATTATAGCCATCATATCCCCCTAAGTCTTTTGTTTTTTTCTGACCATTGCCTATTTATTAACCAAATTCTTATGATCATCAAAGTTTAATCTCATATAGGGAAAAAGGAAAAGAAAAATCTGCAGAAAATAGTTTTCAATAGATCTGAGCTATTAGATACACAAAAAAAGTTATGGTAGAGAATTCTTTTAAAAAAATTGACACTGTTCAATGGTAATTTTATGAGTTTATTATTCATAAGGGTGAATGGCTTAATACATTCATAATCTAATCCATAGGAAGTATTCTATTAGCTACATTGCAATTCTGCCACACCATTCTCATTCACATGCTTACCTCCATTGCCTGGGGAGGACCCAATTCTCTGAAGGATTTCTGATTCCTTTAATATCTTAACACACTTTTTACTCCTTTTTCATGTGTGTGTGTGTATGCTCAAAGATGTCTTTTATGTTACTTCTTGTGTGTGAGTCATCCCTAGTTATATGTCATTCTATATTTACATACACTTTATCTTGTCTCCATTACCTTTTGGCATCACCTGCATTTATTGTGAATACCATAATATAAATTTTGAGTGGGAATAGACCTTTCATATCACCATAGGCCAGGTTCCTTATTTTGTAGATGAAAAACAGAGGCCCAGATAAGTCTCTTGCCCGTATAGAAGGGAGCAAAGTTGGGATGTATATAGCAGGATTATAACCCAGGTCCTTTGACTCCAAATCCAATGCAAGCCTTCACCATGCTATGCTACCTTTCTAATATTCTTCTGAGAACATGGTATTTCATGGTTTCTAACCATATAATATCAATGGAAGAATATTGATGTTAAATAGATATCCTGTTGCACCAGTGAGTAGTTCAGGACTATTATAAAGTATTGTACACACAAAAAAGGTCTACCCTTACCTCTTCCCACTCAGTTATGGGCTCAGCTAATTAATCATTTGATGCACATGCTCAGGATTACATGGACTTAATAGTGGACTTTGCAGCTACTTAACATAATGTGGAAAACATACTTTTTTCATCCATTTTATTTTTCAAAGATATATGTCTAATCCTTTCAAATATTCCAAGGCTCAATGAAGTTAAGACCATGTCATCCATGAATGGGAACATCTAGAGGAAAAAATAACCCTTCTTTTCTTTGCAAAGGACAGCCTCCATGACACTGGAGAGTACTACTTAGGTGAGCACATCTCCTTGTCTTATGCCTCCCTGAGTAACATTAAAAAAAATCACTGAAAAATATTATATAATCACATCTGCTTTATGGTCTTATATATTCACCTGTGAATGGGAGATTTTTTTTTGTTAGAGCTTTTAAAGTGGCATTTTGCTTTATCAAAGGCTTTTATAAAATCAAACAGTAAACATGGTGGGGTCTTTTATTCTCTATGAAACTCCTTAACACAGGGTATCTTTTAGAAAATTGCCTACATAAGATCAGTTTGTTTCCTGTGCATATTCTCATTAATAATACTCTCAGTGGGTAGATAGGTATTTTTTCTCATATAAAGTCACTCAAAATAGAGCAGCTTAACAGTATAGAAAATAGATGAATGTCTAATACTTAAACATTTCATTAAGTTGGTGGGGCAGCCTATTTAGTTAGTCTATACAGTTAGATGATGACATGGGACCAGAACTGAATAGGAGCAAAATTTGAAAATTGTGTGGTGCTTTTAATAATCCCAATCTTCTCTGTCACAAAACCCATCTTTTTAAACACCAATGGCTGCGACTCACAGTACCACATCCAATGTATCAAGCTGGACTTATTCCAAAGGGCAATGACAATATGCATGGTGAGAATAAATGGGCTAAAGCAAATATCTAACAATGCACAAAAAGTGAGTTAAAAAATATCATCCATGAAATTTAAGGTGGAACAGTCATGTTACGGGAATAATGGAGAACAAGAACTGTACTGGTACCAACTAAATATTAACAGACCTAGAGAAAGACCTCCAGCACCTTGGGTCAATCTTCTAAGAAGGAGTTATGGGTGACTATAGACAAAAATCATAGTGGATGAAAAGTATGAGTGAGTTGCAAGCTAACCTTTTTGAAGGAATAACCAGGCCAATGAATCCATTGAAATATGGATTAAAATATGGTTGTCTAGTTAGTCCTAACTTTGTCTTCTTAGACACCATTGTTGTTCCTCATATAGTATGTTGGATAATAAGGTAATAAAGTATAAATATGTTAGTTATGGCTAAGAACAGAAACACTAGTAAATCCTGTTCTTTGAAAATCAGAACATTTTTCGATCTCTATTCTTATCTCTTATTCTCTATAATCCTACTTATTAAAGATTCATTCCAGGATAATAAGATAGATTTACTTTTGTAATAACATAATTTCATGTTGTCCTTATTGCTCTTCCAAACTAAAACAGGCACCTCCAACACCAGGCATCAAAGTCACCCTAGAGGATAATTTTCACCATAATAGTATGTATTTGTGAGAACTATTTCCGTTACCAAGATTGCAAAGTAAACAAAGTTTGTATTTAGTGACTGACTTGGTCTCTACACCAAAACACAGAACCTCTTGCTCTAATGAAGCATCTTTCTACCCAGCTCTGCTCCAAAATTAACCTTCCTAATAATCATAATTGTCA
Organism: Vombatus ursinus; assembly: GCF_900497805.2. NCBI lineage: Eukaryota > Metazoa > Chordata > Mammalia > Diprotodontia > Vombatidae > Vombatus > Vombatus ursinus. The sequence continues at coordinate 49,393 of NW_020948910.1, read as the reverse complement.
TTCTCTCAGTGAAGTTGATATGAACTAGGAAAAAAAAGCAATCTCATTATCTGTTTAAGGTAATTCATTTTACCAAGGTAATTACAATAGGAGGAATAATGTAAACCTTCCAAGGGTATTTCTCATTTTTAAAGAGGACTGACATTCCCATTTCCCGAAAAGAACAGAGTTCAGTACATTTACACCCCATTTTGAAAGGTAGACTTAAATTTTCAATTAATAAATTATAAAATAATGCATAAGCCCTGAACCTGAGATTATTATATTGTCAAATCAAGTCAAGTCACACATTAAGCACCTACTATGTTCCAGGAACTGTTCTAAGCGCTAGGTATACAACGAAAGAAAAAACAACCACCGTCCCATCCTCAGAGTAGGGACAAATGCAAACAACTCATTTACAGGATGAATTGGAAATAATCTCAGAGGAAAGACACTGAGATTAAGGAGAATTGAGAAAGACACTTTACCTGAGATTTGAAGGAAGCCAGGGAAAGGCAGGAAGCAAACACGAGAAAGGAGAGCATTCCAAGTTTAGTGGATAGCCAGTGAAAGTGCAGTTTGAAATTGTCAGAGCTGAAAACCGACCCTCCATAGCAATTTTTCCTTTTTTTTTCCAGAAGGAGAGCTAAAGAACTGTTATCTTATGTAGCCAAACAGGCTAAATAAATCCAAGATCTAATTTGGTGGAAATTTGATAAATCTATACGGCAATCAGTAATGTGCTTCAATGGATACATGATCTAATTGGTATGAATACTCTGGCTGCTACAATCCATGTGCTCATTCTATGCATTTTTTGTCAACATATTTCTATAAATTGTTAATTAAAGGTCTCCATAATGGACTAGGGATGTGTACAATGGCTTAACATATCCTAGGCAGGGCCTCTAATAATAGGTTGGAGGGTGAAGTAATAGCAGCAGCAGCAACAGTGAGTTAGATAATGGGCTATATGAAGATGAGGATGAAAAGCCATAGGGAAAGGGTGAGATTAGCACTTCCATCTTTTTTGTTTTTAACTACGCTTGAAATAGAGATTGTTAGTGGTTTTTTTTCCTCGCAAAATAATGGCTAAACAGCTCTTTTTGTGGTGGCAAAGAATTGCAATTAAGAGGATATCCATCAGTTGGGAAATGGCTGAACAAGACTTACGTGAACTGATAGTGAGTGAAGTGAGCAGAACCAAGAGAACTTTTTTACACAGTAACAGCAACATTGTGTGATGATCAACTTTGATAGACTTGGCTCTTCTCAGCAATGCAAGGATCTAAGACAATTCCAAAAGACTTATGTTGGGGAATGCTATCCACATCCAGAAAAAGAATTTGGAGTCTGAATGCAGATCAAAGCATACTATTTAACTTCTTTTGTTTTTTCTTTCCCATGGTTTTTCCTTTTTGTTCTGATTCTTCTTTTATAACATGATTAATGTGGAAATATGTTTAATATGATTGCACATGTATAGCCTATATCAGATTGCTTGCTGTCTTGGGGAGGGGTTAGGGAGATAAAAATTTGGAACTCAAAATCTTTTAAAAGCAAATGTTGAAAACTAACATAAATAAATATTTAAAGAAGAAAAATAAATAAATAAATAAATAATGTGGCTGTAAGTGCTTACAAAAAATGGCTAAAAGTACCAAAATGACAGTAGGAATAAGGTGTCAAGCTTTGCTAGGTTATATACAGAAGCAATAATGCCATAGGTGTGAAGATTTTAATTTTTTTTTTTTTTTGGTTTGATGCTCCTTGTTCAGTGAAATATAATCATGGTGTGAAAGATGCAAATGTAGCTGAAGGAAACTACTGAGAGACTAGCTCCTCCAGGATATGGCGTCTGGTGGAACAGTTTCTTCCCTTTTCATGTCTATATGTTATTCCTCCATTTGTGTCTACAAATGATAAGGCTTAGCTAGGTTTCATCTCAAACTCTGCAGGCTTATTTTCCCCTCCATTGCTTTTTACTGTCTGAAACCCTAGCACATCGTGATGTCATCAGCAAGTCTTAATACGGAGATCAGAGTTTGGCTAATGAGGGCAGAAAAGAACAGAACTGATTATCCCAGGCTGCGATTGTTTCTGCCTATGGGACCTGGCTTTGAGCTAACCCCTTTGGCTAACATTCTTTCCTCTCAGCTCCCTCCCTTCTCTTGCATGGTGGTTTGAGGAATGGGAGTGAGAGATCATCTAACCTCAGGCACACACTTTGGCTGCTAACAACAGCTTGCATAGTTTAGAAGAAAATTAAAAATCCCCAAACCAGCCTATGATCTGCTTTTTGGAACATTTATATAAATGTATAAATTATTAATAAATAATCATAAACCGTATCATTCCTAAGTCACCATGCCACAAAACTCCTAGATGATTGAAATGAGGTGTGTCCTTCTGTTCTAGTTAGCTTGTATAGATTCAAATACATGACCAGTGTGTGCTGGCAATGCAGTACTTATGACTATTTTTAATTTATTTTGTAAATCAGAATAAAGTAAATCAGAATAAAGCAAATCAGAATAAAGAAACAGTCAAGAAAATTTGTTTTTATAGCATCTGATAGCTCACCAGGTACAGGGAAAGAAAGCTATACAGGATTTAAACTTTTGGCACTTTTCCAAAGATCTTAAAGGATGGTCATCTTACAAGTGGTCCCCTCAACTGTGCCTTCTTGAAACAGCTCAGCTCATCAAGTCCAAGGGCTGACACTGAGATGCAGGCATTGCCCCTTGTCAGCATAGCTCTACCTAGTTTAATCCAAATGACACAAAAGATTCCTCTCTAACTGAGCTGGGAAGGGAAAATGTCTCCAAAACACTGAATTATATTTTCAAGGGGGCCCTCTGAAACAACTTTTTGTTGTTTTATTACCATCACATCATAGATTTTAGTCTGGGTCATCCAAGGTCATGTACAGATCATGTACAGATAAAGAAACTAAGTCTCAATATGTTATGTGACTTGCCCAAGGACACATAGGTAGTAAATAGCAATGCCATATTTAAATTTAGTCTTCTGACTACAAATGCAGTATACTTTCCACTTCTGCTCTCTCCTTCACCCAGTTATGTAGCCCTCAGAGCTTTTTGACACATCTTTATTCAACTCCCATTGATAAGTCAGGCTCCCAAAACTGTGGTGTCTGCATCAACCCTTGACGGTTTAGGATTGACTCCCTTTTATTCAGGAGTTCTTATCCAGGGGTCCACAGGGAATTTATGAACTCAGATGAGAAAAAAAAAATATATATATATATATGTATATATATATATATATATTTCAATTAACTGGTTTCCTTTGTAATCCTAAGTGTTTTATTTTATGCATTCCAAAAAACATTATTCTAAGAAGGAGTCAATAGACTTCAGTAGACTTCCAAAGTGATCTATGACATAAAAAAATGTTAAAATCTCCTTGCTCTAATACCATTGACTTGAGCCCCAACTATCAGTTGAGAGTTTAGTCAGCCAGCCTTAAGTAGAAAAGGATGTCTACTAAAGCAGGACAATAATAACAACTAATACAATATATCACATACACACATGCAAATGTATCAACATCTGTGAGAACTCTTCCATGAGCACATGCCAACTCCAGGGTAAAATGAGCTCAAGATTAGATGGTACACACAGCAAAGGAGGAACTCATAGCTCATGGTTGACAGTTCTTTTCTTCCATACATAGGGCATTCAAGAAGATCCCATTTATCATGGAGACTCTGTGTCTGCTTTGGTTCCTGATACTGACATTGCCGCAGGATGACCTTGAAACACCATTCAGGGCACTGATGAGAAAATGGGAAGTCCCAAATCCTCCAGACCCCTCAAAGCTAGAATGTTCTCCTCTAGTCCAAGAGTGGAGAGATGGGAAGGACACATGGTCAAGGCTTTCCTTTCCTCCCCGTGTCCTCATCTTCTCACTCTACCTCAACACCACCCACATGTTCCAATTTCTGTGATTCTTCTCCCTTCTCAACTTACTTGAAAATTTATAGTTGGTCCATGGAGGTATGAAAAAGTACCCCAGCTTGTTGGTACAGACTTCTTGTCTGGCATTATTTCACTTCATCCAATAGCTTCCAAAGACTTTAGTTTTGGCTTAATATTTTTTGATGGATTGGTTGAGACATATTCTTACCTAGTTAATATACCAGTGCTAAGCTGGGGCGCAGTGGTTTCAATCCCAACATTACAAGTTTTCAAAAAATGGTCTTGTATTATAAACTTCTGCTGTCCATGGTTGTCATATCTTTGCTTCATTAGAACATAATTTTGTTGGGGGACATGGTTTTTGATATCTATCTTTTATCATTGTAGTGACTACTTTGACCCAATTAAACTTCTCAAAAAATTGGGATGAAGTCAATGTTTTAGCTTTTGTGTATTTCCTATTTTTTTCATTTTTCCTTTAGATGAGGTTGAGATGGCTATATTCACACAGTGTCTTATTTTGAACTTTGCCTAAGCAGTCAGTGCCCTAACTGCACACAAATAATTGACTCTGAGGCAACTCCCATATCTGTAACCACCCATTTTATTTATGTTGAAGTGTAGTTTATTTATTTTTTATGACTGTTCTTTAATATTCAACATATGTCATTGCCTTTAAAATCTCTTCTGGAAGAAAATAGTCTTGATATAGAGGGATGAGGCTGCTAAGTTGTCACCAAACATTTCTCCCATTACATGTCTTGTCATGATCCTGAGACACATTTTCTTTGTGCTTTTTAATATCTCATTTATGTCTTTTATTTCTACATTACATTTATTTCTCTACATACCTACTTCCTAACACCCTCCCAACTAGACAGATGAATAAAACCAACATTCCAGAGAACTCATCTGACTGAGATGTATGTAGCTCATCTGCACCTACAGTCCTTTACTTCTCTAAAGAAATAGATGGGGATATCAATGTCATTTGCCTTCTGTTTTTTAGGGCCGAGATGGATCATAACTATCTCTTACAGTCAAGATTCCTTTTCATGTTTTCATTTACATTATTATAAATATTGGGAATATTTGTAATGGTAGTAAAAAAATTTTTCCTTCTTTTGGTCTGATCATCACCCTAATCTGGTCAAGGTGGATCTATAAAGGATTCCTTGCCCTGTCAGATCACTGGTCTAATTACTTCAGAGAGAAGTCCTTCCTGAGCTAATCAGAAGAGAACAGGAATGTGTTTAGAAATTGATAGTTTCAGAAGAATTAATAAGGGTTTATCTTTAAAATTTGTCCAGGGGCTTTAGGCTAGGATAAATTCAAAATACTTTCTTACTATTTTTAAAAGAGAGAGGGTGGTTCATGTGCTTCCATATAATTCTCCTTCCAAATCTTTCATCTATAGCTTTTATTTCATTGATAACACCTTACTTCATCTCTCCAGATCCTTTTGTCCTTTTGGTCAAGGTGTTTTGTTTTCTGATGCTCTGCTTGTGGTTGTAGAAGAATTATTCTTTTCTCTGCTTTCTTCTTGGACAGTTCTTAACATAGTATTTCTTTAGAATGTTGATATCTTCTTCTGTTAACTCACATATCTCAGCCTCAGTTTTTAATTTGAGATTTAGTAGCAGGGCTAGGCTATTCTCTCTCCAATATTCTTGGATAGGTGGTCAGGACCTATTTGATCCTGGCCTGACTTTTCCTGGGTACCTAATCTTGGCCTTTACTTCCTTTGGTGTGTCTGTGCCAAGACTGCTGGTATAGTTCAGTGACCCTGGTCAATCTTCTCTAGCTGACTGCCCCTGATCAGAGAACTGGGTGGTATTGTGCCCCCTCTTGAGGCTTTCTTTATCAGGTTGTCTCTGTATTCCTTGAAGCTTCTCTGGTTAGGGCACTGCTCTCCAGTGCTACCAAGGTGTTCTAGTCTGTCTACTTGCATTTGTGCTGGTTTCCTGGCTGAGACTCCTCTTCTAATATCCACAACTTCTGGTATCTTTGTGCAGTTCTGGGATGGATGAAAAAGAAACATTTCTGTAAGTGTACAAAAAGAACTTTTTGGAGGAGCATAGCATTATAGGACCTGGGTATAAAACAGTAGAAGGTTTAAAGTAGCCTAGAGGCAGTCAGTGATCTGGATGTAGAAAGGAGGTATAATAGTTAGCTGAGACTCTAGAATAATTCCCATATAATTTAGCTGCTCAAAACATGGCCTTAGAAAGGACATAATAAGCACCATTTTCTGGATGAGAACCAAAGAACAAGGAGCGGCAAAGTAGAGCTGAGGACAGTGACAAAAAGAAGACCAGCCCATGACATGACACCTACCGGAAGTAGAAGGCAGAACCAGTGACAAGAAGTGCCAATAACCCAACTCAGGAAGAGAAGATAGTACCAGCAGAACAGAGGAAGCACAGACAGGAGAAGTGCCAGAAAAGAGGCAATCAGGACCAGATGACCAACTTGAAAGAATGAACTTCAACCTTTCACCTTCCCAGATTCCCATCAAGGGTAGTACTATAAGTAAATGGTGCCCATATTGGTCCCTGATAGGAATGTAGTCCACCAAAGGAGAAAAAGCTCACTTCATGCTCTGTGAATTCAGATGAAAATCCTTCCTTTAACACTTATTTCATAAATCATTACATAATTAATTATGTTAATGAATAAATAATCTAATTTAATAAATTAATTTAAATTTAATAAATTTTAAATAATAAATAGTTTGTTATTATATAAACTTACTACTTAAATAAATCTGTGTTCTGAAGTCTTACGAGCCTGTTCTTGTAAGGAGAGTTGGTGGCTAAATGTAGAAGAGCATCAGATACTATCCACCAGGGTATGGGCAACAAATTACATAAATAAGAAACAGGCTCTTTTTATATTAGACTAGAGCCTCTAACAAAAGGGTTGTACAAATTTAGGATATCAGCTACTAAATTGTTTTTTTTTTTTTGTGGATGGCCTAAGAACTGTACAACCCTAATCATGCTTTGTTTCTTACTACTGCTTTGTCAATATCACAGCAGAAGCTGAAGGTGACCCTATATTAAGAATAATTTTTAATTTTTGTCTATTTCATGGTTCAATGAGGTCAAGCAATTCTTCACTTGACAGCCAATCTGAGTGTTCTGAGCATTGAGGACATAGTCTGTTGCTAAGATTTTACTGAAAGTTTTTCATTCTGGGCAGAACCTGATAGAGTTGGTATTCTCCTAGAAATAGACTTCAGAAGCCCAGAGCTATTTCCTCCCTGTGACGAGACATCAGAGTGAGGTTTGGAGTTTTTTCCATCTGGATTTCTGATGTTATAAGTGTTAAAATTCTGTCCACCTATTCAGATCAGTCAGTTTGGAACTTGTAGTATTAGAACAGGAGGTCTTAACCTATTTTTTTCTGTCATGTACCACTTTGGCAGTCTGGTGAAGCCTACGGACTCCTTAGAACAATGTTGTTAAGTGCATAAAATTGATGTTGTTTGTCCTTCGTTTTCGAAGAGGACTATGACGTGAGGTTGGTGATGATATGACATGCAAGTGAATTGGATTTATGTGAGGGAGGGCTGAGCAAAGTCACCAGCCTCACTTTCTCCTCTGGAGCCATCTGGGTCCAGTGACAAGATCAGGAGGACTGAAGATAGCCCTGGATGCAGTGGGACACCTTGGCCTTTTTAAGCTAAGGTCTTTAACAGATTTCAGTCTGACTGAGACAATGCCCATTCAGTGATTAAAGTGCATAAAGGACATTGGATTATAAAGTAAACCAATTATACTGAAATATAGTTACCTAAATATTAAAAACAAAACAAAACAAAAAACCTAAAACAAAACATCATGTTAAGAACTCCATCTTAGAGGCAGCTAGGTGGTGCAGTGGATAGAGCTCCAGAATTGGAATCAGGAGGACCTAAGTTCAAATCCAGCCTCAGACACATGACACTTACTAGCTGTATGATCCTGGGCAAGTCACTTAACCCCGATTGCCTCAAGAAAAAAAAAAGAATTCCATCTTAGAGAATTGCCTGAAAGCATTGAAAGGCTATGACTTGCTCATGGTCACACAACCATGACTTGAAGACTTCCTGACTCCAAAGTCAACCTTCGAACTACTATCTCATAGTCTTAAAAGTATGAATCATAGCTCATGAGTATTGGTGGATCTTATTCATTTTTTTTAACTTCTCCATGTTCTTAGACAATGTTCTAAGGTTAGAATTTGCTGAGAAGGTACCACTCTCTATTAGTAAAGGAAGCATCTCACTAGGAACTTGCTAGGCCACAGAAATCAGAGGCACATTTTTTCTCCCTATCTCTTTTAATCATGAGGTTCACAACTCTTAACAATACTTGAAAAACTTGGAAAAAAAACACAGAAAAATACTTATATATCCTATGCTTTTCCTTAGCTATTTCTTAAAGATCTAGAGTCTCTAACTGCTCTTCTCACTTCAGTTATTCTTTTGTGTTGCCTTGAGCTGATAGGTTTTTTTAACTAAATCTATTTGACATGTTTCCTAGAAATGACTTTAAAAAAAAAACCTGCAAGATTAATGTTGACATTCTTTTGTCATTTACCTACTTCTGGATTATAGACCTGAAATCACCCCACATACAAGAGGATTTATTCGAGCTATTAACTGTACAAGGTCTCAGGTAACGAGTAGGAATTCACAATGGGAAAACAAAAAGGCATAAGATAAACATATATTTATGAGCAAAATGATTTATGCCCAGTCATTCTCACTACCACCATTCCATGTTGAACAATACAGAATTTTTTACTCCTATCACAATTTTTATGTTACAGTAAATGTAGTGCCTATTCTTAGGACCAGTAAATAAAATCCTTCATTTCAAACCAAATCATATTTCTCTCAAATAACAGTATTACTGCATGTAGCTAAAATGTGCAATATTTCTTAATAGGAAACATATTTGTTTTGGGAACTAAGTAAAATATTGTTTTAGGACTTATAAGGGGGAAAACATATACAACTAAACAGGAAGTAAAAGTCACCCCTCAAAATTAAGACTTGTACACATAATCAATTCAGATGAATAATGAAAGCCTATTTTGTGGAGAATAATGTACCAGGCACTGAAGGGGAAAGATATATAGCTTAGATAAGATATGAGGTCTGCCATCATGGAGCTTATTTTCTAGTAAGCTTTCTTACTTTCCCACTTTCTGGGTAGATATGTTACATATTAAAATGGCTGTTGAAAAAATAACACATAAATGCATATGAGAGAAGTAAGAAGAGTGTTCAGGGGGACACAGGGGAAGGTATCATCCTTTGAGGAGGAAGTGTTGGAAGGCCTCCTGGAAAAAATAACACTTGTGTTGGCTTGCTGTGGATAGAGTGCTGGTCCTGGAGTAAGAAAGACTCATCTTCCTGAGTTCAAATCTGGTTTCAGATACTTACTAGCTGTGTGACACTAAGCAAGTCACTTAACCCTGTTCGCCTCAGTTTCCTCATCTGTAAAAGGGGCAAAAGAAGGAAATGACAAACCACTCCAGTATTTATACCAAGAAAACCACAAATGGGGTCATAGAATTGGACATAACTGAAACAATAACAAAGACAGAAATTCATTAGGGGAGAGGAAGGGGAGGGTCTTCTATGCATAGGGAATAATGAATAAAGGAAAGGGAAAGTGGGTGATGGAACTGGGTTGGAAGAAAAAATACATGTAGGGAAATTGTATGATATAGGGCTGAAAGTGGCAGGAGTCATCAGATTATACAGGACCTTGAATGGAAGGGCAGAGGAATGTGAACTCAACTCAGAAGCCAAGATGGGACCATGGAAGGGTTTAGAGCAGAGGTCTGGCATGGTCAGTATGCGATAAAAAAAAAAAAAAAAGCTGGCAGTCTGTGAAGGTGGATTAGTGGGTGCAGAGTTTTGAGGAGGGAAGATGTGTCAGGAGGCTACTTCAATAGTATAGTTAATCAAACAAAAATATTTATACTAAGTGCATCCTAAGTTCCAGGAACGCTGCTGCTGTAAACAACAACATAACTGAGCAACAACAAATTTCCTCTCTTCTCCCTTTTCCTTCTTAGGCATCATAATTTATTCTTTTTTTTCTTCTGTTTTCCAAGTTACTTAAAAACTCCTTTGTTTCTCTTAACTCTTTTGCTGTGTTTCCTCCTTTTTAATAGAGGAGCCGAAGAGCCAGACTAGAGCTGACACTTAACTTGATTTTCTCAGCTGGTGATAGGAGATGAGGGCTTTCTTATGACAGCGTATCATTATCAAATAAATGACGATATATGTTTTGTGCTGTCTTAACAATATTCTCAATGTAAAGTTTGTGAAGGTATTAATAAGGTAAAATTCAAGTTTATGAGACAAAGGAAAGAAGAGGCGAATCCTAATAGGGAGATAAGACTGTCCTGAAATAAGAAAAGACAGATTCTCTATTACTTGATCAATATTTAATTTCACGAAAAGAAACATGAGTGTTTAGTTCCCTAAATGAATTACTATAATAAGACAATACATAGGAGAATTATTTTATCTCACTGTCTCAAAGTCATGTTTTTCTCCCTTACTAGTCTGTGAGCATATTCTCTCAAAGTAAGACCTAGACTTTAAACAACAATTAAGAGAAAAATGGAAAACTATCATGAAAGAAAAAGAATAATAAATGGATGTTATGGACCAGGCTGTAGAAGAGAAGTAGTTCTTCATTTTTAATGGGCCACCATCCTACCAAGTAAGTGAATATATACTCTGTAATCTAGTGACACTGACGTTTTTGCTGTTCCCAAGACCCAGTCTATCTCTCACCTCCAGGCCTTTTCACTGATTGTCTGGCATGCCAGTCATGATCTTCCTCCTCATCGATAATTCCCAACTTCCTTGGCCTCCTTCAAGTCCCGGCTGAAATCCAATCTTCTACGGGAAGCCGCCGTTGCTGTTGTTGAGTCATTTCAGTCATGTCCGACTCTTTGTGACCCCTTTGGGGTTTTCTTGGCAAAAATACTGGAGTGGGTTGCTCTTTCCTTCTCCAGTTCATTTTACAGATGAGGAAACTGAGGCGAACAAGGTTAAATGACTTGCCCAGGGTCACACACACAATACAGGAAACCTTTTCTGACCTCTCTTAATTTTGGGGCCTTCTTCCTTGATTATATCCTATTTATACTGTATGTAGCCTATTTGTACATAATTATTTGTGCGTGTGTCTCCCCTCAAATTCTGAGCCTCTCGAGAGCTGAGACTGTCTTGCCTTTCCTTTTATCCCCAATGCTTGTCAGAATGCCTGGTACATAGTCTGGGCTTAATAAATATTTATCGACCGTGTAGAAACAGAGAACTGGAACCCTGGTTGCCTAAGACATTTAACGCTCCTGTAAGTGCAGGAGTTGGACCACTAATTTTAGCTAATTTGGTGAAACTCTGGAGATCTAACCTTAGTTTGTGTTACCTCTAATTAGGAACTGGGGCTTTTGATTGCCTTTTGCTCTCGGAAATTGCCCTATCTTGCTTTTTTTTCCCCTAGGCATTCAACAAATTAGTCAAGCATGTATATGCTAAATAGAATACTACATATAGACAACGAAAGGACTTTAATATAAATAAAATATGTGTGAAAAAGAACATTTAAAACATTAAACTACACTGTCCATTAAAACCCTGTAATTCTCTGATAATGGCAAGGAGTTACCCTGCACTATCAAAGATGATGCCATTAAGGCCAGAAGGCAACCCAGAGAGAATCTAGTTTTAACCCAAATTTGAGTATAAATTCTTTTAACCATATTCCTAACAAATGGTCATCCAGTTCTTTACTTAACAACTTCTAATGATGAGGAACTCACTCCTTGAGTATAATAGCTAACATTTATATAATATAGTGCTTTAAAGTTGGCAAAGTACTTTCAATTGGTTCTCACAACAACCCTGTGAGAGAGGTACTATTATTTTCTCCATTTTACAGATAAGGAACTGAGGCTGAGGGAAGTAAAGTAACTTGACCAGTACCATATAGCTGAGGGGGAATTTGAACTCAGTTCTTCCTGATTCTAAATCTACTGTTTCTACCTAATGTGCCACCTACCTTTATCCTTTTTTGAATCAGTCCATTCTACTTTTGGCAATTTCTATTTGTCAGGAAGTTTTTCTTTCTATCAACCTGAAATCTATCTCTGAAATTCTTACTCACTGGTCCTTGTTTCGTCATCTGGGGCCAAGCAAAGCTAGTCTAATTCTGCTTTCTCATGAAACTTTCAAACACTTGGATACCTCACATGCATCATAAGATCAAAGGATCATAAACTTAGAACTGGAAGGGACCTTAGAGACCATATGGTCCCATCACCTCATTTTATAGGTGGGGAAATTGAGGCTCAGAGAATCTAAGTGACTGGTCTGGGGTCACACAGCTAGTCCATAAGGAGATTTGAACAGAAATCTTTTTGAGTTTGAGTCCAACACTATCCATGACACCCTGCCTTTATGTGACTAAATTTTCTTTTCTTCAGGTTAAACATTCCCATTCCTTGCATCTGATCCTTACCTAACATGGTTTCTAGATATTTCCCCAACTTGAGTGTCTTCCTTTGAATATGCTTGACTTTGTCAGTGTCCTCTTGGGAATTACTATTGCCTTCCACTTATTGTCTTCTTCCTATGTTGTATTGGCTCATCACCATAATATCTTACTTTGTGGATATCCATTTGTGATTTTCTTCTTCTGCCTCCTCTATTTATGGTTTAGAGTTCTCTAAAGCAGATGAACATATCTCTAATCAAACATGTTGTGGTGGTGGTGGTTTTTATCAGACTATTAGATGTAACTTGCTGCTAGCCAATAGCTGACCATTCCCAGATCTAAAATTGTGGCCCAAAAATCTAAACTCCATTATTTTTTAAATAACTAGTTCAATTTCCAAATTTACCTTTCTTTTACAAAGCTTCTCCTTTTTTGCTGGTAGAAAACATCAACTGTGTCAGTAAAGTTTTCAATTTCTTTCCCACGACTTCACAAATTTCTATCATTTTTTAATGTTTCTCCGGTCATATTATTTGTTCCCATATAAATCAGGACAATGGGTAGTTGTTGTCAAGTTTGAGTATTAAAGTCACTCCACCATATACTAGATACATGCCATCAAAAGCATACTTCCTTACTACTTGTGCTAGAATATAAGTGGGGTTTTTTTTTACCCCCTTGGGGAGTTATAAGCCCTTATGACATCTTCACTTGACCAAGAGTGGATGCTCTATCTACAAGTGTCAACTGAATGGATCTTTGCAATCTTTTCTTGAAATATTAAAAACCTTTTCTTCCTTAGAGGGTATTTATCTGTAGGAAGAGTCTCATACCTATCCTGTATGTGCAAAGGTTCATTGGTTTTTCTTTGTCCTTTCCCTATCAAGCTGAAATTGCACTCAGTACAAACCTGGTGATTAACTCTATGTCTGTGGTCTGAGGACCAGCCTGGAAAAATTCAGTGAGACTCATCTCCATAAAATTGACCACCAGTAGATGATGATGGTGATGATAACGACTTTGCTATAGCAATTCATTAAACCATCTATTAATTCTTCTGTTTCTGGCTTCTACAAGTGAAGACTGTAAGTAAAGGAATTGGAAAAGAAATAAAAATGAGCTAAATGGGAAGAAGCAGGACATAGTCAACAAACATTTATTAAGCACTTTCCATTTGTGCGCCATACACCAAGCTAAGCACTGGAGACATAAAGGCAAACACAAACAAAACAAAACAAAACAAACAAACAAACAAAAAACAACTGGTCCTTGCTTTCAAGGAGTTTACAGTCTAGTGGGGAAAACACAGACAACTATGTACAAACAAAATATATAATAGATAAAATGGGAGTAGACTCAGAGGGAAGGCACTAAGATTAAGGAAGACTGGGAAAGTCTTCAAACAGAAGGCAGAACTTCAACTGAGACTTGAAGGAAGCTGGGGAAGCTTGGGCATGGAGATGAAGAGCGAGAGTGTTCCAAACATGGGAGACAACTATTAAAATTGCTCAGAGTGATTTGGAAGGTATTGAACTAGTGAAGAAGGTCAGAGATTGAATTGGGGAGGAGAAAACTGATGAAATTTGAGGAAAATTAAAGAAAATTTGAAGGAGATAATCACCAGATACAGACTCTGGTTTAGAGTCTTCTTCCTGATTCTGTGAAAGAAGGATGAAGGAGATCGAGAAAGATCCAGAAGGATCAAGGAGTATCAATGAAGATTAAAGTGTAAGAACCTGAAGAGGAAGAGCAAGAAGAGAGAAACTAGCAGGCAAGACAAGCTATGCGAGGAAGAAAAGGTAAGTGGAACAGTTGGAGTACACTGGTCATTAAGGATAACTAGTAAAATAGGAAGTTGGTACAATATAGAAGGGGAGGTAGGGTGTGGCTGTAGAGTTGTTGAATTGTTGAGACTAAAGGAAGAGGTAACCAATAGAGGTAACCAAGATATTAAGAGGTAAATAATTTACTGCAAACATTTTTACCAGGTGCTTAGAGTCAAGGTGTCCTCATAGTTCAAAAAAAAAAAAAACTAGACTGAAATTGGCAAATAGGGAAAATTGAGGAGTGGTTTGAAGCCAGTGTGTGATATTTGTCTTTCTGTCACTAATGAGTGACTGGTATCTGTATTTAAAGTGTAAGGTAATCTTTCTGGGAGATAAAGGGATTTTCTAATTTTGGGGGGAAAGCACTAGTAGCTTGGGGATAGGTGTCAGGAAAAGCTTCATTGTAGAAAATGGTGCTTGAGCTGAGCATTAAGGGAAACTAAACATTCTAAGAGACAAAGATGAGAAGGGAGTGCATTTCAGGAATGAGGGAGGAACAATGCAAAGACTTGGAGATAGGAGATAGATTGATCCATATGAGAAACAGTAAGAAGGCAAGTTTGATTGGATTACAGCATTTGAAAGGGAGTAATATGCAATAAAGCTGGAACAGTATTGTGTTTTTTCAAAAGTTTTCTTCTGTATATATTGAAATAATCATGTAATTTTCATTGTTTCTTTTTGTTTATGATTATATTTATAATTATGCTAATTTTTCTTCTGGTGTTGAACTATCCTTGAACCTCTAGTATGAATCCAGTTTAATCATGGTGATTTATTTTCTGTATACATTGCTGTAGTCTCCTTGGAAGCATTTTATTTTAAAATTGTTCATTGATATTTTTTAATTCATTTATTTCTTGAAATTGACCATTAGGTCTCTTTCTCTGCTTTGCCTTTTCCAGATTAGGGTATTAGGAAGATATTTATCTAATAAAATGAGTTTAATAGAATGTCTTATATCTCAATTTTTAAGAATATTTTTTGTAGCATAAGTATTAATTGCTATGTAGAAGTTTGACAAAATTCACTTGTATATTAATATGAGAGAGGATCCTCCCCACTCACCCACCTACCCCCCAATACACACACACACACACACACACACACACACACACACACACACCTTGGCCATTTATTTATGGCTTGCTCAATTTCTTTATCTGAGATCATTATTCTATATATCCTTCTTGTTCTGCTGTATATTTTCATAGATATTCATCCACTTTTTAATGATTAACATTTTTGTTGATATATCATTGACAATAGTAATTTCAGAAAATTCACTTTATTTCCTCTTTTTTGTGAACGTATGCATTCAAACATGTTCTTTTTTTTTTTGTAATAAACATTTCCTCTTTCTTGATCAGATTAACTAATCGGGTTTTTTTAAGTTTTTTTTTTTTAAATAGCTCTTAGTTTTTGTTCATTAGTTCCATAATCTTTTTTCTTTTCAAAATTCTCTATTTCTCCTCCGACTTTCAAGATTTCTTCTTTTACACTTGTTTTAGAATTCTAATTTCTTAAGCTTTTAGTTTTCCTCTTTGTACATTCAGATCATTGATCTTCTCTTTTTCTGTTTTGTTAATATAATTTTTCAGAGATAGAAAATTTACTTAGAGAACTATTTTATCTGTGTCCCATGAGTTTTGCTATGTTGTTACCTCATTGTTTTTAACATAATCATTTGCTGTTTCTATGATTTTTTCTTGGAACTACTTATTTTTATAGGATCATTTACATAATCCTGGAAGAGCTCTTAGAGGTCACCTAGTTCACTCTTCTAATTTTATTGAGAAGAAAATTAAGGCCCAGATAACATATGTAATCGGCCAAGGTCACATGTGTAGTATATAGTATTTTAAACCTAGGTTCTCTAACTCCAAATCTAGAATGTTTTCCACAGTACCATGCTGCCTCTCCAATGACATATAGAATGTTATTACTTAGTTTCCATTTTGATCTATCTCTTTTGTTCACATTTCCTTCACTCATTACCATTTGTTCGGGCTATAAAGGATGTACTGATTATTTCTTCCTTTTACATATGATTTGATTTAACATTTAGCACACAATAAATTATACTTTATATGTTTAACCCACTAATTTGCGCAAAGGTAATGTAGGATGCTAAACAAAAAGTATATTCTGGAATGTTCACATGCAGAAGTTATCTCCAAGAGATACTTTCAAAGAAAATTTGGATTCCAATTACATTTCTATGTCAGCTGCTTCAACCACTCTATGAGAACATCACCTGTCAGTAAATGATTCCCGTATGAACAGCTTAACTTTTTGAGTTTTTTTATCAATAATACAAAGATTGCCTTTTAAAATGACATCACAATTTTCAGTAAACTATAGGGATAGAATACCAGCCTTAGAACCAAAAGACTTGATTTCTACTTCCACTTCAGATATTACCTAACTGTGTGAACCTGGATAAGTTCTTTAATCTCTCTGACCCTCTGTTTCCCAATCTATGAAGTACAGCTAATATTACTCTGTACTTCACAGAGTTGTGAGGAATAAATGAAATAAAGCACCTTGCATATCTGAAAGTGTGCAGTAAATATCAGCTATTTTTATCAAAATCTAGTTTGAATGCCACAGCAAACGTTTATGTATTGCCTAACTTAATTAAAAATAAAAATAGAAGGATATATTGAATATTCATCTTATTTTCATGGACAAGTCAGAAACATTCTTGTTGATAGACCAGTTATCATTTTAGTTCACACAATAATGAGTTTACTGATTTGTCAGTGATCTCATTTTAATCAGTTATGCCATGTAGCATATATCTTTTATCTACTATCACATGTTCTTGCTACCGTAGTTATGTAGGTCAAATATTAAAAGCCAGTGGTTAAAGGCCCACACATTTGCAAGTTTTATTTACATCTTAATTAGCACTGGAATAATTAAGGCCACCCTGACACTGAGCCAGGGCAGAACTGAATCTAACTCTGAATGAATGACTATGAATATTAAAATCCTCCAGCCCTTGGCTGTATCATACTGTCCTTAACTCTAGTGATCTCATGTGAATAAAAGGTTCTTAAATCCCACATCTTCAAAAGAGTGTTTGCTATATATGTCATTTTAACATAATAATAGTGCAGAAAATGACATTAAAAACATTATCACAATAATGATAATGTGGGGGGGAAATGTATTTCTAGACTTAAGACTTTTTTAAAAATCTATATGAGTCTATGATCTTTTTTCCACAAAGGATGCAATAGACTTCATTTATCTCTGAGTATGATATCTATCATTGGCTTTAATGTCTTTTACTGGGTGTATTTTGGAATCTTCCTGTTGGCCTTCACAACTCTTACAAATATTATGTACTGTGTCTTCAAATGTCTTAGTAAAACATAGTTATGCTGGCTTTCTGCACTAGCTCCTGACCATTGTAGATACTGTCCAAGTGCCCCTCCCCTGGCAGCCTCCAGGCCTTTCAGATCCAAATCCATCTGGGTTTGCCTAATAGAAAGAACCACCAGGTGCATACCCTTCCCCCTTGCCTTCTCTTTGACCCTTCCCTGATACAGACTTTCTAGCCCCTGTGGTGGACGAAAAAGGAAGGAGGGGGAGAGAGAGAGAGAGAGAGAGAGAGAGAGAGAGAGATTGGTATAATTGTATAGATACAGATGAATGTCATATCTATACCTATCTTCCTCCCAAATTAGAGTGTGAGCTCCTTAAAAGCAGGAACTGTCTCAACTTTTTTTTTTCATTTATATCCCCATTGCTTTGCATAATACTTGGCAAATAATAACTGCTTTTTCATTCATTCATATGTAAAGGGTGACATTTACAATTCATACTTTTCCTCTAACATGAGTAAGGCTTAATTGGGTTCTAGTTAAATCTTGTATTTCCATAGACTATTTCTATTCTGTCATCACGGGACTTCTTTTTTTATTTTTAAATGTCAATAGTATTTTATGTTTATTATATTTAATAGTAGTTACCAACATTCATTTTCATAAGATTTTGAGTTCCAAATTTTTCTCCCTTCCTGCCTCCCATCTCCCTCCCCTTCCCCTCCCCAAGACAGCAAACAATCTGATATAGATTATATATGTGCAATCACGTTAAACATATTTCCACATTAGTCATGTTGTGAAAGAAGAATTAGAATGAAAGGGGAAAATCACAAGAAAGAAAAAACAAAAAAAGTGAAAATAATGTGCTTCCATTTGTGTTCAGACTCCATAGTTCTTTCTCTGGATGTAGATAGCAATTTTCCATCGCAGTCTTTTGAAATTGCCTTGGATCATTGTATTGCTGAGAAGAGCTGTCTATCATAGTTGATTATCACACAATACTCCTGTTACCATGCACAATGTCCTCCTGGTTCTGCTCACTTCACTCAGCATCAGTTCATGTTAAGTCTTTCCAGGTTTTTCTGAAATCCACCTGCTCATCATTTCTTACAGCACAATAGTATTCCATTGTATTCATATACCACAACTTCTTCAGCCATTCCCCAAATGATTGGCATTCCCTCAATTTCCAATTCTTTGCCACCACAAAAAGAGCTGCTATAAATACTTTTGTACATGTAAGTCCTTTTCCCTTTTTTATGATCTCTTTGGGATACAGACCTAGTAGTGGTATTGCTGGGTCAAAGGGTATGAACAATTTTATAGCCCTTTAGGCATACTTCCAAATTGCTCTCCCAAATGGTTGGATCAGTTCACAACTCCACCAACAATGCATTAGTGTTCCAATTTCCTCACATCTTCTCCAACATTTATCCTTTTCCTTTTCTGTCATATTAATCAGTCCGGTACCTTAGAGTTGTTTTAATTTGCATTTCTCTAATCTCTCTCTCTCTCTCTCTCTCTCTCTCTCTCTCTCTCTCTCTCTCTCTCTCTCTCTCTTTTGGTCTAGGCAATGGGGTTAAGTGACTTGCCCAGAGTCACACAGCTAGTAAGTGTCATGGATCTGAGGCCGGATTTAAACTCAGGTCCTCCTGAATCCAGGGCCAGTGCTCTATCCACTGCACCACCTAGCTGCCCCTGCATTTCTCTAATCAATAGTGATTTAGAGTATTTTTCTGTATGACTATAGATAGCTTCAATTTCTTCATCTGAAAACTTCCTGTTCATATTCTTTGGCCATTTATCAACTGGGGAATGATTTATAGTCTTATACATTTGTCCCAGTTCTCTGTATATTTGATAAATGAGGCCTTTATCGGAAACACTGACTGTAAAAATTGTTATCCAGCTTTCTGCTTTCCATCTTATCTTGGTTGCATTTGTTTTGTTTGTGCAAAAACTTTTGAATTTAATATAATTAAAATTATCCATTTTACATTTCATAATGTCCTCTGTCTCTTTTTTGGTCACAAGTCTTTCCCTTCTCCATAGATTTGACAGGCAAACTATTCCTTGCTCTCCCAATTTGCTTATTGTATCACCTTTTATATCTATATCATGTATCCATTTTGACCTTATCTTGTTATGGTGTGAGACATTGGTCTATAGTAGTTTCTGTCCTACCATTTTCCAGTTTTCCATCATGAGACTTTAAGAAATATAAAATCTGGAAGGCATCCTTTTCCAGAACAAGACAATATTATTTGCATTATAAATCTGTTGTTTGGTGTATCCAATATCTTTTTTGATTATTTTCTTCAAAACAGTGGGATATTTAATTGCCCTGTCCTCATCTGCACTGGCTGTTTCTCTGGTCATTTTTAACATTATGCAATTGAACTTGATTTCTGAGGTTGTTTTCAAACCACAAAAAACTGATACAATTTTGTGTTTTTCTTTTACTTTTCATGCATGTTTTGTATTTTTTGAAAGGCCATCCTAAAAAATTTAACACAACTATTAGTAATACGGCACACTCTAGGACATTACATCCTCTACAATGGTAGGCAAATTCAGACTTACAACATGACATGTCAGATGTTAAATTTGATAACCATAATTGAGTTTGGGGCTCACATTTAATGTGATCTGGTATCATTGTATCATTTGTGGTAAATGTAATTTCACATTATTTGAATTCACATAAATCACAACCTAGCCAAATTTAGATCCTATGAGTTTTTTCATAGATTCCATAATAGATAAAATTTTGATGATCCTTTTATTAGTAATATCAAGTGAGGCATGTGATACTGAGACACATGTTCACCTCACTAGAGGTATTTGCCGTTCTCATGGAATATGTCCAGTATGAAGTACAAATGGAAGACATATTACCTATAGATGGTGATGTCTTCCTGATGAACAGTACAGAAGTTCCCAAAGGAGATCCATAGTCTTTCAAAAGAGTTTGGCATAATTATCCACATTGGAAAATCCAAACATATGAAGAAAACTTATTTAGCCTCTCTGTGATATATAATTGGATATACAATCCATAGAACTAGTTTATTAGATATTGTAGATAGACAATGAGCTGGGTCCAGAATCGAATAGGAGAAAAATGGGCTGGTCTAAATTTGAGTTGCAAGTTTCCCTCAAATCTGTCCTTTTGTCTTTACCTGCACAGCTGCCCTCACATTTGAGACATTTATTGATCAACTCCTGCCCCAACTGTTGGTATAGTCTAATTGCTCTTTCCTCTACTTCAGTCCACCCTCCAAAGAAAGCCAAAGTAGTCCTCTTAGGGCATAGGTCTGACCACATCTCACCTCTGTTCAAAAATCTTTTGTGATTCTCTGTTGCCTCTAAAGATAAAGGACAAAAACCTTTTCTCTGACCCTATGCAATGTGACTCCAACCTGCCCTTCCTGCCTATTTCACACTATGGTCTCTACAGTCAAGCCTATTAACTGTTCCCTAAACACCAAATTCTATCTTCTGCTTGTTTGAATTCATCAGGGTTACCTTCTACACTTGGAATGATCTTCATCTTCATTATAGCCTTCCAGAATCCCTTTCTTACATCACGGCACAGTTCAGGTGTCATCTCCTCTCTAAGCCTTCCCTGATCATCTCATTTGTAAGGAGGCTCATAGGAGCATAGATTTATAATTGGAAGAGACTTTGGAGGCCATCTAGTCCAAACCCCTCATTTTACAAATGTGAACCAAGATCCATTGAATCAAGTCAAGTTAAGAAGCATTTAGTACTATTAAAGTTCATTGACCTGCCCAAGATCACAGAGATATAAGTAGCAGAACTGGGATTCAAATGCAGAACCCCTGATTCCAAACCTGGCAAGCTTTCCATTTTTCCAATTGGGTCCTTTCTCCTACCCTAATTCCTTCCTATTACAATTATCATTACACACACACACACACACACACACACACATACACACACATAGTATCTTTGAACCATGAATGTAAGTTCTTTGAGGACAAGAATTATTTTGTTTCATTTTTCTCTTTGTGGAACCCTAACACTTACTATATGCCATGGTTGCATACAGTAGGTGCTTAATGAATATTTCTTGAACTGGATTCAATTGAAACAATTGGAAAAAGAATGGTCAGGATAATGAGAGCATTCTTTTCCTTTTCTTCTCTCTATTACCCACAAAAGGATGAATAAATATTCTTTAGGAGTTTTAGTTTTCTACTAGCATAAGAGTTGTTCATTACGATCAAGTCTTTTAATCTCCAAGTCATAAAGTTGCTTTTCTTCTATATGTTGTAGACTTACCTGAAATGCTCTTGAAGAAATCTACTTACCAGAGCATGGCCATTTCTTTTTGATAAAGTTCATTTAAACTCTTCCTGACACTTGGAAAACAAGCATAAAAAAAGATTCTTGAGACCAAAAATAGTGTGTCATCTATCCCAAAAGTTTGTGTTGGAGCAAACTGTATCACACTAATTTGGTGGTTTTCCTTTCTTGCTTATGTTAGTGCATTTTCTGATATCATTAAAGCTATCAGGCTCCCTACCATTAAAA
>NW_020948910.1:19686-27217 GCF_900497805.2 Vombatus ursinus | reverse complement strand
GTTTCATTACATTTGCATAGACTTTCCAGTTTTCAAAGAATTTTTGCATGTTCAGGGCCTCAGTTTATGTATCTATAAAGTAAGAATAATCATGTCTTCTTTGCTACCTTACAAACTTGTTATGACGATCAAATGAAGGGTACAAAAATTCTTTGAAAACTGGAAAGTCTGCAAATGTAATGAAACTTAATTAGATATCCAAATTAAAATTAGAAAACAACTTGATGAATACAGAATAACAGAAAGAAATCTGGTTAGTCTTTGGGGGTAGTTTTTTTGTCAAGCTTTTCTTCAACAGAATCTGCTAATCTATGTGGGCCAGGGCAGCCTTCCTCTTACCTTCCACCTGCCCCCTTTTTCTCACTGGGCTTGTAATTTCATGGAGTTAAGGAAATTTATTCTACTAATGTAGATTAGCAGCAACCATCAAATTTAGTATTGAAAAGTTGCCCAGGGTCACATAGCAAATAGGTATGTGAAGAAGGACTGGAACCTAGATCTCCCTGAGTCCAAATCTAGTTCTCAAATTCACAAAACCATTCCCTTAGGTAGTGACGGATTAATTTACACTCTGACTCTCCTTTTTTTTGAGAATGCTTGACAACTTTCACACTTCGGTTTTGATTTTCTGTTTTTGTTCTTATATCACACTTCATGCTAAACAGACCGGCCCAGGAGCAAAGATTCAGATACAAGACCTCTTGCCATGAAGAACCCATCTACTGAAAGGGTCAGCACCACTGAGCTCATTTTTCTCCTTTCCCTAACATTTTAAAGAGAAATAATACAATCTCTACTATTCACAGGGCTCTTGAGGGTGTGAGCCCCAATTGAAAGCTAAGTCATTCCCTGTAGACAGCAAACTCTCATCTCTTACTCTTCCAATCCAGATGATGCAGTATCCCCAGCTGCCTGATCTAAAAATACCCCTACCCATGTCACAACTTTCTCCCATCCAGCTTCAGTCCTGTCCTTACCATGTCTTCATCCAATCCTGTCCATGCCTCTATTTTGCCCTCTGAGATTCCCACTCTATCCTTAACAAATTTCCCTTCATTTTAGACTTCTTTCTCACATGACTCCATCTTCTGTCACTCACAGAAACCTGACTTTTCTTTGCCACCCTTTTCAGAAGTAAGTTTACCTTCTCTCATAATGCCCTGACATACTAATCCTAGAGGAAGGGAGGTAGCAGACTACTTTTCCCCAAATACCACTGATGCCATGATTCAATAATCTCTCTTCCTTTGAAATTCACTCTACCCAGATATATCACATAGTCAAGATTCTGGTGACCCTTATCTACCAGACTAAGGGTCATCCTCCTTGACTTCTTGAAAATTTCAGTACCTGGCCCACAGTCTTCCTCTTTATTCTCTCCTTCCTTTTATACTAGTAATGAAGGAGCTATGTATATATATGTGTGTGTGTGTGTGTGTGTGTGTGTGTATATATACTATATATATATATATACAATATTTATTTCTATCTATCATCTACCTGTCTCCCAATTACCTCCAAGATAAAATATATATTATATAATACATTTATGATTATATAAATATAGATATATAATTTTAATCTATTTAACTATATGTTATATATGTAAGATTTATAAATAATAATTGCATAATATATTTGATCCTAGAGGCAATAGGGAGCCACTGGAGTTGATTAAATGGGGGAGAGGAATGACAGTCTGATTTGTCCTTTAATAAGATCAGTTTTACAGCTGAATGGAAGGTAGGCTGGAGTGGAGAGAGACTTGAGGCATGGAGATTAACCAGTAAGCTATTGTAATAATCCAGGTATGAGATGATAAGGGCCTGCACCAGGGTAGTAGTAGTATCAGAGGAGAGAAAGGCATATATAGGATACATGTTATAAACTTAGAAATAACAGGACTTGAATTTGATTGGATATGGTAGGGGGTGGTGAAAGAGAATGTGGAGTTATTATGTCACCTGAGTTTTGAGCCTGGGTGACTGGGAGGATTGTGGCAGAAGATGGAAGATGATTACTCGACAGAAATAGAAAAGTTAGGGAAAAGAGAGGATCGGGGAGAAATAAAATGAATTTCATTCTGGACATGTTGAGTTTAAGGTGTCTATAAAATATCCAGTTTGATATGTCCAATAAGCAGTTGTAGATACAAGACTGGAGATTGGAAAAGAGGTTAGGGCTAGACAAGTGGATCTGAGAGTCATCTGCATAGAGATAATGATTAAATCCATGGGAGCTGATCAGTTCTCCAAGTGAAACAGTATAAAGGGAGAAGAGAATGTAGCCCTAGGACAGAACCTTGGGGGACAGCCTTGGTCAATGGGTATGACCTGGATGAAGACAGATGTTGATTTGACAGTGTTACTTCCATCCTCAATAAATTCTACTGGTTCAAATATAAAACCCCCTGTTTCTCATTCATGGTTCTTTTCAGCTTTGTCCTTTCATTCCTTTCCAGTCTTCTCATACTTCCTACATACTCTGATGCAGTGATACATGCCTACTTGCTTCAGGAAAAGGACTATTTTTGTGCTTCAGACTCTCTTTGTATTCCCAGTGCTTATCACAATGACTGGCACATAATCAAACAACAAACAAACAAAACAACTACAAAAACAAAACCTTGCCAATTGTTAGTTGATTGATTGATTGCTAGTCTGTAACAATAGAGCTGATAGACATTCTGGGTCATTTATCTGCCTTGTCCCTTCTGATTTTCAGGGATACTTATATTGCAGCTGCTAATGATAGCTTTGGAGAAATGAGTGACAGAGGTAGACATGTGTTTACCCATGTGGTTTAGATAATGAGTTCCTCAACCTAAGCTTTCTGGAGGATGGTAGAGGATAATTGTCTAGAAGCCCCAAGTTTACAATTTAGGAAATCTGACTTTCTAACCAGAGAAAGGGGATTTCCTAGACAGTGTGATTCCAGAATTTAATCTCCTAAAAAGAGATGAAGATCTCTTGGCCAGTATTAGCATCAGGAATTGCTTCATGGTCAACCCTAAGTTTGAGCCTTCTATTAAGAGAAAGAGGGTTTCCCCAGTAAGTGTGTCCCTTGGAGAGAAAAAGATCACGTACATGGCTGCTGGGAGTAGTATAAAGGGGCAAAAATCACAATATGAAAGGACAAGAGATCTGGATTTGGCACTGCACTATTTCAGTAAGTTATGGGGATGGTATATGTCTGATGGAAAGAGTGTTACCTCGGTAGCAGTCCTTGTGCTTCCCTGCTGGGGAAATGCAAGCCCTTAGAAGAGTTCTGTAAGGCGAAAGGGATCATAGGGATGTTACTGCCTAGCAGGTACAAGTTCAGCTCCCTTCTGAAAAGAGGCCACACTATGATGGGGTGCTTACTATGTAGGACTTTAGGACCCTTAGTAAAAATATGACCCACCAGAAAGAGAAGAGAATTGTCTTGATTTTTAATGGTCCACTGTGGCTCCTTCATGCATTTCCTACACTCTTTATGAACTATTAATAATTCTTTATATCATCTGCATTTCTTGTGGTGTGAAAAATGAGCTGTCTATATTCAGTAAATGTATTTATTATTTTGATTGCTTGCACCTTTTTACCTTTGTCTTTGGAGAGCTAGACAAAAGCTACATTCAGAGACTTTTGCCAGTGAAACTCTGAGTGGGGCATAATCAGCTAAAAAGAGAGTAATATTTTTAGTGCTATCTCTAAGATTAGACCTAGCTTATGTACTGAGTTATAGATTATACCAAATTTTCTGCAGTGCTCAAAAGAGAGTATATTCATATTGAATCCAGAAATAAAACTGGTAAATATGAATGAGAGGCAGCATTGCTTGATGTGTAAAGAGTTATGTTTAGAGTCAAGAGGACCTGAATTCAAGTCCTGCCTCTGAAACATACTAGCTGGGTGACCCTGGGCAAGTAACTTAACTTCTTAATGTCCTAACATAATTCTCTAGGTGTATAAATCAAAGAGGAGGTATCAATCTGCATTGGTTGAGAACATTCCTCACCACTAGATCCCCACCCTGATGAAATCAGAGCTCTGATCCAAAAAATAAAATTAATTAACACAAAAATAAAAGATAATAATAAAAAGCTTTGTATCTTTGAAAGCAAGAGTGATTCATTAAACCTAACCATTTCCCCCTCTCTTTTCAGCAAACTTTTGGTTGGGATTTCTTAAAAGAAGTTGTGAATGCCATAGTCATGATACTTCCAATGATATTTTCTAAGGTAGATATCTTTTTAGTCATTTCCACATTAGAAAGGCCCCAGAAAGAAACCCGTGAATCCGTGGCAGTCATCAAAAAGGAAAGATTCAGTTGAAGTAAACATTCTATTTACTGCTGGAAACCTGTGAATCATAAAGCATAACATAACTGTGGATTAGTTTGGTTTTTTTTACCCTTTGATTTAGTAGTTGCAACTATGTGGCCTTGACATAATGAAATGCACCGAGATAGTACAAAATACATTATTCAGTCACTTGCCAGCATAATGCGATTTAAATTGTTTTCCGTTTCATTATCCTTGGCTCTTGAGCACTTTAGTTGAGGCAGATTTATGAGCATTTCATAATTAACAGGGGTATCTGCAAAGCTGTCTCTTCTAACAAAGAAAAGTGTTTTGTTTTGTTTTGTTCTTCAGATTTTTGGTGGGGATTTTTCAGTTCTCTTCCCCTGCTAGGTTTTCCATTCACTGCCTTTACTTCTTTCCAGTCTATGTCTCCATGAAGTTCTGGAGCAAATTAGCTCCTTAACTGTTCTTATTTCACAT
Source organism: Vombatus ursinus (assembly GCF_900497805.2). NCBI lineage: Eukaryota > Metazoa > Chordata > Mammalia > Diprotodontia > Vombatidae > Vombatus > Vombatus ursinus. Next base: position 22,452 of record NW_020948910.1, on the reverse strand, counting down.
ATTTCTTTTTTAAAGAAAGTATTTAATTAGTAAGCTTCTAGGTTATATGAAGTCAATAACAGGAGATAAAATAAACGTTACTAAAACCTGAATCTAAGATACTGTGGCTTGGGAAAGTGATCTTGAATCTAAATCATGTTAAAGATTAAAAACACTATGCTCAACCAAGGCCATGCCAATGCCAAACTCTGCCTTTGATCCCTTCGTAAAGTTTTCAAAGCTGGGGTTCATAACCTTGTTTTACATTGTGGGCCTCTTTGGGCAGTTTGGTGAAGCCTAAGGACCCTTCTGCAGAGAATAATTTTCTTAATGCATACAATAAAAGACAGTATTACAAAGAAAACCATTTGGTAATACCATTACCAATTTTTTTTTGCAAACAAGTTCATGGACCCCAGGTTAAGGATTCTTATTTTAAAGGTACAAATTGGTTGTTTTTCTGTTATCAAAACATCTCCACACTAAAACATTTCAGAGCATTCCATGTTCCACATTGTTGGGAGAGGAGTATATTTATAATGCATATGTAGGATATGGGGAAAAGGGAAAGGTTGTGCAGACATCTTGGGTGAGTAGACTAGAAGAGCCCATTTTATTTGTGTTCTATATAATTTGTATGTGTAATGTTGTCTCCCTTGACAGAATGTAATCTTGAGGACAGAGACTGTTTAACTTTTGTCTTAGCATCCTTAGCATCCAGCACAATGCCTAACATATATTAGATTCTTGTTGATTGAAAAAGTCATCAGGTGATTTATTGACTGATTAATTGAAAAAGTCATCAGGTGATTTGTTTTTCCATTTGGCTTGAGATCTGCAGCACACTCCTCTTGAATCTTCCATACTCATCTTTCTATTTTGTCACAAATTAAGTTCATTCTTTGCAATTAGTGCCTAATAATCCTGGAGATAATAGAGTTGATGCAATAAATTTGCCTAATGCTTCTTTTAAACAGGCAGCCCATAAAAAGCAATCAATCCAAGGCACAGATGCAGCCTGATTCCACAATGGTTTTGGTCTTTTGTTTTTGTTTTGGCATTTCTGGGAGGTAGCCAAATGGCCAGAGGAGGGGACAGCTATTTTAAAACATTAAAGCTTCAAATAAACTGATATAAGTAAAATATTTTGTGACATACTCTTTTATAATTTCACCTACAAAAATTACCAACCTTTCTAATTATGAGAGGAGAACATACATTGAGGTGGACAAGGCTGGAGCATAATTTAGTCAACATTTTTAGGAGGAATTACTTTTTCTCCAGTCAACAAATGACTTCAAGACAGGTAAGATATAACCATTAAGATGATAAAGCCAACAGGAATTTAGTATTTTTAGGATGCCACTGTTGACAGGAGAAGGAGATGGGCAAAAATGCCATTTTGTGATTTCCCCGCATCACCACTGTTAATTCTAGGGACAGTATTCTTGATCGTTAAAACTTTCCTGAGGAAAGTTCAAACAGGAAGAAGAGTGAATTCAGAATAATGAGATCCCTCATCCTGATGGAATATGTTCTTCCCAGGTGATGCTAGAGCAAGTTAGGAAGCACATTTAGAAGATCATGGAAATGTTTAATTCTGTATTGGCCCAGTGTCAAAGAAACCGATTTTGCTAAATCATTTACAATTCTAAAGGTTGAAAATTATGATCCAAAGGGATTATTCCCAAAATACCAGAGTTCCTTCTCTTACCTATGGATTTCCCTACATTAAATATGCATAAATATTGCAGATGAATGCAAGTATGCATAACAATAGAATTAAAGTGAATATATTATGATGAAATGAGCAGCCTTGTAGTAAAGTGGGTGACAAACCAAATGCTTAAGAAACACTTATTTTAATATTTTAGATACAATAATTCTACCATGTTAGAAGTTGTCCAGTCTGAAAATCATTTAAAACCAGTCGAGTACAAGACAAAATTGATGCCTGGGATACAAATGATGTATTTTTGATTGTATGTATTATTCATTTATAAAACACTTCATTTTCAAATTTTTGAAATAAATCTTGAGCTCCTTTTCATGTTGCTCACAAATTCATTTCTATTATAAATGGTTTGGAGAAGAAGACAATTTTTTATGTTTCTTAATTTAATTTTCATTGTTATATTTGGGAATAATTTTGATCTTTAAAATATTAAAGCCACTTAATATAATATTGGTTATATAATTTACTACACCAGCAGGACCTGCTATTTCAGTTTTGACAGCCATTTATATTCATGCAATTTTAATCATCTCACCACAAAGAATTTATAAGAGGAATCCAATTTATTTATTTGTTATGTTTTGTGACCAAAACATGGACTTGATTTATAAAATCCAGGTTACATTCAAATTTAGAAAAATTGCCTGTTACATATTCAGAAGATCTGAATTGGAATGAAGCAAAAGAAGATCACACAAAGCCTAGGATAAAAAATAAAAATTATATACTCTACAACACTACTCTGCCAGTTTGCTGTAGAGGAAAAGTCATTGAGTTATCATATAGAAAATCTTAACTAGTGAAAAACAGTTGTCAGAATCAAGAAGAAAAAAAGGCCCAAAACCACCTCATTTGGCTATCTCTTGATTTCTTTGAAAGGAGAGATGCAGCAGGCAAGGGCAATAGCTGAACAAGCTCATTTGGAAAACCATAAAGAGGAAAACGACTGAAGACTACTATCAGTACTGTATTCTTTCACCTCTCTCTCTCTCTCCTTCCACCCTCCTCTCTCTTTTCTCCTCCTCCTCCTCCCCTCTCTCTCCCTCTTTCTC
>NW_020948910.1:5196-19676 GCF_900497805.2 Vombatus ursinus | reverse complement strand
CCTCTTTTCTTCCTTCTCTTTCTTCCTTCTTCTCTCTTCTTCTCTCTTCCTCTTTCTCTTCCTTGCTTTTCTCTCTCTCTCTCTCTTCCCCTTTATTTTCCTTCCCCTCTCTCCCTTCCATTTCTTTCTCCCCCTTTCCCCCTCTCTCTTTTCCCCTTTCTCTTCCTCCTCTTTCTTTACCCCTGTCTGTTTTCTTCCCCATATATCTCCTCCCTCCCTCTCATTTTCCTTCTTCCCCTCTCTTCCTCCTCCTCCTTCTTCTTCTCTCTCTCTTTGTCTCTCTCTCTCTCTCTCTCTCTCTCTCTCTCTCTCTCTCTCTCTCTCTCTCACCCCCCCAACACATAAAAAGTGGTGAAGGAGGAAAGTTTACAGAAAGGTTGTTGCACAATTCAACTAGGTCACATTATCTTGAGGGTATTTTAGATCAAACTGAAAGGGCGGCAAATAGGCATATTTGTATACTTTGCCTTAGAATCCAAGGTATTATGTGAGGAAGTGAACAGGACTAGACACATGCAAAAGATTTAAATCAAGGTTGGAAGCAACACAATTTTATAGACTCAATATCCAATTTAGTGCACATAATAAGTGCTTAATAAATGCTTGTTGATTGGTTGGTTTTCAAGATATCTCTAAGAGAGGAATAAATGATAATATAGGTAAATACACAGGAAGCATCTAGTATTTAGGAAGAACTGATGAAGAAAATGCAATTTCTTATAGTCTTACAATGTCCTGCCATGCATATGTCATAGAGCTAAATGCTAGGAAAGCCTGAGAAAATTCTAGGAGGAAGTCCAACAGGGTTCTGTCAGAGAAATGTCAAATATTGCTTTTATTTGACAAAATTCCACAATCCTGACAAGTTGTTACAAGAGCAAAATGGTTTAGAAACCATTTTAGAATACCAATTGCTCTTTCCATTATGTGTTGTCCTTGTTTATACCTTTGGCCTGAAGGAAAAATATACTTAGTAAAACTGTATAGTATCTTGAGCTTTTTTCCTGAGCATTTTCCCTTCTCTGTTTAATTTATCATCATAACAACCCAATTGAATGGGCAGAAATGATATTTTGATCTCCATTTTACAGATGAGAAAACTGAGGAACACAAAGTCTGTATTAATTGTCCAGGATTACAAGATTGGTTAACAGAAAAGCCAAGTACAAAACTCAGTTCTCTCTGACTCTTTTACCAATGTTCTTTCCGTTAGTTCACTCAGACTTTTAAAAAGCAATAAATAATCATATTTCAAAGGGATAAACTGGTATGATATGTCCTAGGGGATTTAGATGATTGCAAACTGAATTTATTTATTCAACACCTATTAACCACCCACTATGGGTAAGGCACTGGCTTGGGTTCAGAGAATTTTTAAATGACTACCACATACCAGCTAACTAGTTAATTAACAACTATTGGAAAGGCTGTGGTTATTGTCTTTAAATCTTACTTTAATGGTGATGTAATCAGGCTTCCAATTAATCCTGGGGTGTTTTGTATATGACTGCATATATGGAAGGAGATATGACTCTGGATTGTTAGAGAGTAAGATGATGCTACATACCTGTGCACGTCACTTAGGTTGTTGGGGCCAGAGCTTGTTGGGAGAGAGACACAGAGGTCTCAAAGAGTCTTTAGGAGCTATACATGGAGAAAGAAAGAGTAGCAGATATATAGCAGAAGTCATCTTCCCAGCATGTCTGTTATTTGCATCTTGCCTACCCAAAGACTATTCCTCATCGGGTAATATTGGGTCCTCTCTTTTGGTTTGAGCTATTATCTCACTCCTTACTAAAGGACTCATTCACTCTTGTGTATTTCCTTGTATATTCTAGTTTGTAGAACTTCTCCAATTTCTGCATACTATTTTGATGGATAAATGGGTTTACTTACTATTTGCTATTTGTGATAGCTGATTGTATAACCAGTGTTTATTGGTTAAGGAACTAAGATGTGACCTAAAGACCACTCTCTCCCTGAGAGCTTTCCTTCCGAATTTAAATTCACACTCCTAGACCAAAGATATTTGAAGGGGGGGAATAATTCTAGCCTTAATATCCCTCTCAAAGACTAAAGAAAAGAGAACCTAGCATCTTGGCTCCTGAGTTTTCCTGTCCCTTCAATCATACCCACTCTGAGCTTTAGTAGCATTATAGGTACTGACCTTAGATCTCCCCTCCGCAGAGGTGGGTCAGGTGTCAGATCATGTGTACCCATACTGCCCACAAATTGCATTTATATATTTGAATAACCCACATACAAACATCTTCCGCCAAATAAAGAGAAAGCATAGCATTATTGATAGAGTATTGAGCTTGGACCAGGAAACTTGATTCTAATCTTGGCACTGATGCATGTTGCCTACATGATCCCTGGCAAGTCACAACATTCAAGCCTCCGTTTTCTTGTCTATAAAGTGGGGGGAATAATATTTGTACTACCTTTTGCTCAGAGTTAGTGTGAAAAAAACTATAAACCAAAATTCTATTTTAATGTGAGTTATTGTTTTGGCAAAACAGAAATAAATGCCTACTGAAAGGTTCTGTCCCTCCACAGTACCATCAAGAACAGATAGACTCTTGGATGAAATATTTATACAGGAATAAAAAGGAGACAAAGAACCATTTCAAGCATGTGTTGTAAAGAGGACATATCTAAAGAAGAGAATTTGGAGATATTCATAACTCAGAAACCAAGGACAAACAGGGTATAAAGTAAAGGGGCTGATCAACAGCAGCAACTACAAAAGAGTAGTCAAAGAAGATGTGAATGGAGTAAATGTTGTTGAATACATCCATGAGGTGCTCAAGGCTTAATTAAATAATCTCAAAAGACCTTTATCCTATCCCTGTGATATTTTTACATTTAATACTCCTTACCATTGCTCCCAAACAGTTGGCAAAAACAAATTTTCAGTGTTCTTCCAAGATGGAAAACACCATAATATCACATCTAATTGTTAAGGAATGATTCCTGTGTTGCAATTATTTTTAAGGCTTTATTTAAGGTGTCTCCTCCCTTCAGTCCACTTTTCAGGGTTATTTTCATTAAAGCATTCAATGTTGATTATATTTAGGGTGTTAATAGCCTAAAGCCAAAGCAAAGAAATCAGTTTCCCAGAGCTACGCAGCAATTTTAAAGTCAGTCCATTATTCCAAGCCTTTTGGTAACACCTTTCTCATCTCTCTCTCATTCTCTCTCTCTCTCTCTCCCTCTCTCTAGCAATCTCTCTCTCTCTCTCTCTCTCTCTCTCTCCCTCTCTCTCTAGCAATCTCTCTCTCTATGTATGTGTGTACACACACACACACACACACACACATCACCTTCATATGTGAACAAAAAGTTGTGAACAAAGAACAAATAAGAAATGCAAAGAATTTTTTAATTTATGCTTTAGAGAGATTTAGAATATTAGCTAAAGGAAAGAATACTAGGCTTGCACAATAAATGTAAAATAGCTTAGGAACATGTGGGAAAAAGAAAGTCAAAGTGGGTCAGAAATAAAGCAATCTAAGAATGCACTGAACTGATTGAGAAGTCAGATCTGAAGTGGTTTACGTAGCTGAAATGGGAGGACAAAAATAGAACTCCCCAAGGCATCCATGAAAAAAATATATAATGTAAAAAGCTTCCTATGCAAAAATTTTTAGAGGGTTAGAATAAAGAGAAGTTTCAAGACGGAATCAAAAATAGAGAAAGTCATTGAGCAAAGTACAGACAAACAAACAAAAATCAGTTAAAATAGACTCAATCCTAGAACTTTATATTAATGCTTTTTGGAATAGCCACTGGATATATGAAACATGCTATTAGACACAGTAAACTAATTATAAAAAATAGAATACAGAAACTTGCAATATAACTAGGTACACTTATTGTTTTCGATAACACTTTTCTAGTATTACTTATGCTTTGATGATGGAGCCATGGTTTCATCAATCAAGCTACTCCTTATACTTCAATATACATAGCACAGTACATTGCAAATGTTCTGAGCTCTCAAAGTTCCCTCATAAGGGAATAGAACTGATTCTCCCAGAGTTGCCATATCAGAATGGAGTCAAGGCTATCTCTGAATGAATTTATCATCACAGATTCCTCTGCCCCTAGAAAATTGACCCTAATCCAATAAGAAGGTATCACAGAATTTTAGTTTAAATGATGCCCGGGGAAAGACACACAGAGATGATACATGCCTTCTGAGATGCCTCTACCCAGAGGCCCAGGAAGAAGAAACAGAAAATAGCCCAAGTCTCAGGAAGACTGCCCTGATGATTTATTTGAGTCTGACTTAGACCCTTTAAACAACACAGTTTAAAGACAGCTATGTCTGCTAGTATAATTAAATTCAATTGCAACCTATAACTTTCCTTGTTCCTCTTTATATTCCTTACTTAGCGCCACTCCCACACATAGACTGAGATGCAATTGCATGGGATGCACTTCCTGTAATCCTTGTATCACTACAGGGCCTAAGACCATAGATTGAGAGCTGAAAGGTAACTTAGAGGTCATCTAACCTAAATCTTTCATTTTACAGATAAGGAAACTGGGTCCGGAGTGGTTAAGTGCTTTTGCCCAAGGTCACATAGGTATAAAGGGTCTAAAGATAATCTCTAAATATAATCAACATTGAATGCTTAAATGAAAATAACCCTGAAAAATGGACTGAAGGAGGAAGATAGGGACTGAAAAAATTATTGCAACATGAGAAACACTACTTAACAGTTAGATATAATATTGCAAATTATGGATTTTCCCCCTTAGGAGAATACTGAAAATATTGTTTGCAAAGTGTTTGGGGGCAATGGTACAGAGGTCTTTAAATGTATGATTCTTCCTGAATCATATTTCTTTAATGCTTTTTTCATTCTGTATGATTCTTTTGGATGTCTTTTTAGTCATTATTTTCTACTCCCCTCATTAAAGGCCATCTTTTCCTTTAAAACATAGATTACATAAATGTTATGTATAGAGGTAGCTAGGTGGCTCAGTGTATAGTGTGTTGGGCCAGGAGTCAGGAAGACCTGAGTTAAAATTTGGCCTCAGACACTTGTTAGCTGTGTGACTCTGAGCAAATCACTCAGCCTCTGTTTACCTCAATCTACTGGAGAAGGAAATGGCAAACCACACCATTTTTAAGAAAACCCCATGGACAGCATTGGCATGCTATGGTCCATGAAGTCACAGAGAGTCAGACATGACTGAACAACAATATGTGTTATATACATTTTTATATAGATATACATATCTATTATTAGCTATGTATGTGTGTGTATAATATCACACTGGTACTCTATAAGATATATAGTTATAGATAGTGTAGATACAGCTATATCTTGCAGAGTACCAATGTGGTAATGCAAAATGATGTAATGGGAAAAGATGGATTTGGAGACGGAAGACCTACATACAAATTCTGATGTTCTTACTTGACTACCTGTGACCTCAGACAAGTCACATCACTTATCTGAGACTCTTTCCTCATCTTTAAATGAGAAGATTGTGTGGGATGACCTCTGAGGTCTCTTCTAAGTCTAAACTATTCTATGGTTTATGGTCAGCTGGTCAGACAGGTAGACCCTTAACAATATCATTTATGTCTCTTCTCATATGTACAAGTCCTTATTGGTAATGCTATGCTGTAGATATCTATCCATCATGCATTTTTTCCATTGTTCTTTACATTACTTTTAACTTGGCTTCTTTTGAGATCCTAGTGCTCCCTGACTTCTAGCCACAGAACCTCTTTAGGAAAATTTTGGAATTTTTAAAATGGGTTTTTATAGTAGTGAGCAGTATTCAATCATTGAAAGCACTATGTCATGCTTTCAAAAATGCTTCTCCTCTTCACTTTTGGGCCTAGGTCAAAATCAATCTACACTGTCTGTCTGAGCTACCTATGTATAATGGTGGTCAATTGTACATAGTAGTGCCCTGTCTGTATACTAGCCATTTTTCTAGATCCATTTATCCAGGTGTTTTATTTTTTTCCCTCAAAGCCCTATATGTTATTATTAGTATTACACTAAATATAATTAGTATTATTTATTCCTGTCTTAGAGATATCTTTTTTATTTACAGTGCCTACCACAGTGGTTAGCTTATAGTAGGTACTCAATAAATAAAATAAAACTAAAAAAAATACAATACATTTGGTTGATGGGATTGAATGAATGAGACATTCTACTAAAAATAGATTCCTGGGAAAATATTTCTGGGCTCACATGTTACTGCTATGATGAATTATTTCTGATAATATCCAAAGTACAATTCACATAGAACATCAGCAATGTGGTATGACATCATGAAGTCATTCAAAAACTGTCACCATTTTTTACAATGCTCCACTAGAAAAGTGTTTTTTTATTTTAAATTGTCTTTTTATTATGTACTAAATCATCAAGAAACACAAACATTTCAATATGCAAAGAAGAACAAATTAGAAAATTGCATAAGAAACTGAGTTTCTGTTATGTGCAGTTTTTGTTTTTTGTTAAATAGTTCAGGATTGATGAAGAAGAAAACAAGATGAAATAAAGATTAAACAAACAAAAAAAGGTTCTTGCCTCTGAAAATCCAGTGGGGCCATATTTTATCCATAGTTTTAAAACAAGGAAACATTTCCTCCCTTCTGTATGATCTAAAGTATGCTCCTTAATCCTTTGCCCACATTTGATATAGATCAAGTCCTAGTAATAGTCATACAGAAAATATGTTGAATGCTGACCTGCCATCTAAGAGTAGAATGGGGTGTTATTTCATACATGGCATAAAAGTGAATGGACCATAATGGAATACTGTTAGGTTATCTTTTCTTCCTTTTTTTCTTGTGGCTTTTTTTGAAGCCACATCAAGTAATGGACAATAGGAAAGATTGGGACTATTTCCATCACCTATTTATATATAACTTATATCTTGTTTATATTGAATCCCTTTGAAAATGGGAGTTCCATTGATCACCTCCATTTTATGAGGGTAACATAATAAGCAGGTAACAGGGAGGGAGTTAGCATGGTCCAGTGAAAAGTGAACCTGGTGTTATGATGCATGATTTGGGGACAGTCAATAAGTAAATAAACCTTTATTATATACTATGTATGAGAGAGGTACTGTGCTAAGGACTGGAGATGTCAAAACAAAAGTAAAACAGTTTCTTCCCTCTAGGAATGCTTTTATTTTAATAGAGGAGACAGCATGTACATATATGTAGCAAGAACTCGGATTTACTCTTAGCAGTCCTCAGAGCAAGGCGGGCTATATCTTCCCTTCAGGGTTCTAGGAGTAACCCTAAGGGCTTATAGTATTTTCTTCTAATGCTATATGTTCAAGCCCCCATTCCAGTATGGTCTCCTAATATTATTTTCCAGTACAGGTTATATCTCCTCAATATCCTCAATACCAATCAGCATCAATTAGCTTTTATGAAAAGATATCTGAGAACAAATAGCAATTACAGAAGTACAAATACATTCCCCCTAAACCAGGGAGGAAGGAAATCTTCCCTCTAGCACTTCAGTCCCTAGGAAGAGTGTGCTCAGCCTTACAAAGCACTTGCCCCACCAAGTTCATTTCCGAGTGTGGCATAAACAGAAGATGGAATTGCTCTCTTACTTACAGCACACTTAGTGTTTCACTTCTAGGTTGCTCCTCTGGGCTGGTTCCTTCCTGGGCTCAGACTCTGGTCCTCTGGTAGCTCTTCTGACCTTTGAAGATATAAAGGCCCTATACCAATCGAAAGAAAACACAAACAGGAGGCATGTCCATACTAAACACAAATTTGCCTAGGAAGCTATAAACTCACAGACCAACTCAGTGCGGAGAAAGGTACACTTCCATGGCCCTCTAGAGTTCAGAGACTCTCCTTTCTCCTTATGGCCAGCAGGAAGGAAATAAGGCAAAATTCTCCTTTTGCATGCATTCTTATTTCTGGTTCAGGACCAACAAAAGGCCTTTTCTTCACCATACATTACAGTGTTTCCTATGATAGGAAACTGTCATAGGATTGCTGCATGAATTCTAAAGTAAGGATCTAGGTCCCTCCATTCTATATCGTTATGCCCTTCCCCTTCCAGCAGTAGGTTCACTAAACAAGCCTGCTCTCAGGACTGAGCCCTCATGGATCAGTCCCTACCGTTATACATATGAGTCTATGTGTGTATGTATGTATATGTGCACATATATGCACATATATGTGTGCACATATACACATATATGTGTGCACATATACACACACATATATAGTAGTATATATATGTATATATATGTATACACACACATATCCAAATCCATTTATGTACACATTTAATACCCTAAAGCTACATCAAGTGTTTTGGAACACCTTGTGCATATGAGTATTTTGTATTTGTGTATATATATATATATGTATATGTTATAGCATATGTTATAGCATATGTTACAGGATATATTATAGCAAAATTATATTGTATTATAAAAAATGAATGCAAGGTGGTTACTGGATGGCACTAACAGCCAGGGGACTGCATTTCAACTTTCATTTGAGTCTTAAAGGAAACCAGGGATTGTAAGAGGTGAGGGTAAAGAGGTAATCCATTCCAGGAATAGGAGCCAGCCAGTACAAAGGCCTGGAGATGGAGATGGGATGTGCTGTGTGCAAAATGGACAGTAGGACAGCTTGATTTCATTGCAGCATGCATGGAGGGAAATGATGTGAAAAAGAGTAGAAAGATAGGAGAGAGGGATAGGTTGTAAAAAGCTTTAAATGCTGAATAGAATTTTATATTTGGTATTTAAGGCAAGAGGGGACCTCTGGAGTTGTTGATCAGATGAGTGACATGATCAAAACTGTACTTTAGGAAATCAAATTGGCAACTGTGTGGATGATGAACTGGAGTGGAGAGAAGCTTGATTCAAGGAAACCCAATAGGAAGTTATTCCAGTAGTCCCAGTGAAAGGTGATGAGATGCTGAACTGCGGTGGTACCTGTATGAGTGAAGAAGAGGAGATGTATTTGAGAGATGATGCAGACTTGGAAGCAATAAGATTTGGCCATTGTTTGGAGATGTGAACTGAATGAGAGTGAGGAGTAGAGAATGACAATGAGAACGAAAGTGAAGATAATTGAAAAGACGGTGATGACCGACACTGAAATGTGGAAATTCCGAAGCAGGGTAGATTTGAGAGAGAAGCAACAAATTGTATTTGGACATGTGGAATTTGGGGGATATTCTTTCTGAAATAGTTTGAAATACTAACTTAGAACTTCTGATTTCTCACATAGAAAAAAAGGGATAAGAATAAATACCTGATAGGGATGTTATGGGGATCATTGAATACATGAACCTTCCTTTTGAGTCATGGACCGCTTGCAACACTTAGCATGGAAAGTGATTTCAGGATGGAGAATTATGTAATTTAATGAAAAGTTCTCTCTAAAGAGTTTAAACTTGGGGCAGCGAGGTGGAGCAGTGGATAGAGCACCGGCCCGGAAGTCAGGAGGACCTGAGTTCAAATCCGGCCTCAGACCAAACACTTGACACGTACTAGCTGTGTGACCTTGAGCAAGTCACTTAACCCCGATTGTCTCACTAAAAAAAAAAAAAAGATTAAACTTGAATCTCTTGAAATTTCTTGGGAAAATATATTTTTTTCAAATATCCTGGCTTTTTAACTTTTTTTTCAGAAAAGGAAGTATTTTATGTTCTATCTCATCTGTAAAATGCTTTAAAGTAATTTTAATTTTTTGTTCTTGCCTTTATACTGTCAGTTAGAAAACATAAACATTCCTAAAATAAAAAAAGCTTTTGGTCTTTCTTAATATTTTCATATATATAAAATTCAATTACCTTAGCAAAATTTAAAGGAATTCTTCCATTTACAACCTTTGTTTTTTTTTCTTTCATGTTCTTGTAATGAAAATTATTGTCTTTTTATACCGGCAGTCAGTGACTTATAAAGTATGTTCTTTCCATTGATACTACTATATTTTAGGCTCTGGAGAAAACTTTTGAATTCTTAAGGAGAGCTTGATGCAGAGTAAAGTGAGTGGAACCAGAAGAACAATTTATATGCTGACAATAACATAGTAAAAACAAACAGCTTTGAAAACTGTAAGAGCTGTGGTCAATGCAATGACCATTTATGATTCCAGAGGACTGATGATTAAACACGATATCCATTATAGATATGTGATGAATTTAGAGTGATATACAAATATATGTATACACAATTGAAGAAATTTGTTTTGCTTGACTATGTGTATTTGTTAAAGGATTTTTGTTTTGTTTTTATCCAATGGGGTAGGAGGTAGAAGGGAGAGAAAACAGACTTCTGTTATTTTTAAAAAGGAATAGAAAGATGGGGAATGGTGGGGTTAAAAATGTGGAATGTTACATAAACTTTAAGATGAAGTCACTGTATTATTAGTTTTACTTAACTGTTTTACTTTGTTATGAGAGATGTCTTACTAGGCTGGGTGGTGCAGTAGGTAGAGCACAGGGCTTGTAATTAGGAAGACCCATCTTCTTGAGTTCAAATCTGGCCTCAGACACTTACTAACTGGCTGACCCTGGAAGAGTCATTTAACCCTGTTTGCCTCAGTTTCCTCATCTGTAAAATGAGGTTGGGGGCAGCAAGAGGTGAGGAGGGCCTGTCTGTACTGGGGAGGGGGCAGCAGGTGAGGAGGGCCTGTCTATGCTGGGGGAGGGGGTAGCAGGAAGAGAGGAGGGCCTGTCTGTACTGGGGGAGGGGGCAGCAGGAGGTGAGGAGGGCCTGCCTGTACTGGGGTGGGGGCAGCAGGAGGTGAGGAGGGCCTGTCTATACTAGGGGAGGGGGCAGCAAGAGGTTAGGAAGGCCTGTCTGTACTGGGGCAGGGGGCAGCAGGAGGTGAGGAGGGGTTGTCTGCAGGGGTGGAGGAGGCAGCAGGAATTGAGGAGGGCCTGTCTGTGTTGGGGGAGGGGGCAGCAGGAGGTGAGGAGGGAATGTCTGTACTGGTAGAGGGGGCAGCAGGAAGTGAGGAGGGCCTGTCTGTGCTTGGGGAGGGGCCAGCAGGAGGTGAGGAGGGCCTGTCTGTATTGGGGTGGGCCTAGACACAGAGCTCTCTGTTACACTGCCTCTTCAATGGGGCAAGTCTAACTTGGGGTGGGCCTAGTCAGAAAGCTCTCTATTACACTGCATCTTCATAGGGGCAAGTCTACCTTGCGGTGGGACTAGTCACAGAGCTCTCTGTTACACTGCCTCTTCATAGGGGCAAGTCTACCTTGGGGTGGGCCTAGTCACAGAGGTCTCTGATACACTGCCTCTTCATAGGGGCAAGTCTACCTTGGGGTGCCCCCAGTCACAGAGCTCTCTGTTACATCACAGAGCTCTCTATTACACTGCCTTTTCATAGGGACAAGTCTACCTTGGGGTGGGCCTAGTCACAGAGCTCTCTGTTACATCACAGAGCTCTCTATTACACTGCCTCTTCATAGGGGCAAGTCTAACTTGGGGTGGGCCTAGTCACAGAGCTCTCTGTTACACTGCCTCTTCATAGGGGCAAGTTTAACTTGGGGTGGGCCTAGTCACAGAGCTCTCTATTACACTCTCTCCATCTCTTTGGCCATTCCTTCTGCCCCTAACAAAAGACGATTGATTTCTATCTTGAGATCCCCAAGCCCTTCTATATTCTTTCTTTGTATTCATCGTGTTGAAGAACTCACCTATTCTCTTTCTATGGGCACACAGAAGATTCCTCATGGATTCTCTTTCTATTCCTATGCAGGAGTACTTGTCCAGTCTCTGATATGAGGAGACATCTATTATCTAGGTGGTTCAGTGGATAGAGTGTCTGATCGGGGGTCAGGAAGACCTGAATGAAAATGCAGTTTCACATGTCACCCTGGGCAGGTCACTGCAGCCTGTTTGCCTCAGTTTTCCAAGAAGTCAGAGGAGCTGGAGGGGGAAAGGGCAAACCACTGGAGAATCAGTGCCATGAAAACCCCAAACAGGGCCACAGAGTGTCAGCAAGGTCTGAAAAAACCACTGAATGAAGCTTCTCTCTTGCCCTCTTCATTCCTAGCGGAGCCCTTTCTCTCTCTACATTGAAACAAGTATTCCACTGTGTCTCTCCCTCTGGCAGCAGATGTGGCTTCACATAGGATGAGAAAGAATAGGATGATCCTTAAAACAACATATACATGGAGAGAGAGAAAATGAGTACTCCTCTATATCTCAAGAGAAAGAATATGTGAGCACTCATTTCTGTAGGGAGAAAGAGTATGTGCATACTTAGATGTCATAAGATGTAGGAATCATCAGACATAAGAGTGAGAGATATAGAAATACATATATGTGAATATATTTTCTCTCCTTATGATTGCATACATATATGAATTGAGAAGAAAGGAGTACACATGTGTGTGCACGGATCTGAAGAAAAGATATAGGAGTATTCCTGTATGAAGAGACATAGATAATACTGGAGTATTCATCTACAGGAATATAGACAGAGAATATCAGTAGAAATAATAGGACTCCAGAGAATATGTGAGTCCTCATATGTGTCAGTATTGAGAGAATATGAATAGTCATCCATAAGAAAAGGCTCAATTTTTCACCCACTTTTTAAATGCAATTTGCCAAATGAGTTGACATTCCAAACTTGTGTTGCCCATGGCTAACCCAATTATGTTCTAGCAAACTTAGTCAAATGTTGGGCCTAACACTTTGCAGCAAACTTTGCTCATCTCCCAATTTCAAATGAATTATCTCAGTCAAATTTCTCTAGGAAATGATTGTATTGGGGTGGGGGGGTGTTTCTCTGTGTGATATTGTGTGTGTGTGTGTCTGTGAGAGAGGGATAGAGAGAGAGAATGAGAGAGCCCTTTCTTCAATGAGCATCCCCTTTCAATCATGAGTCACAGAGTGGAATAGGTGGGCTTGGATAAGTTTTGTTTTTTGTTGGTTTTTTTTTGTAAGCCCCATTTCTTTTTGCTCTGCCTTGTTTTCTCCAATGTGTCAGTGGCCTGGGCCCAGGAACTGAGGCTGTTGATGAAGGCATTCCAGCAGTCCTAAACTCCCGGATTGATGGCATCATTTGGACAGGCCATGTGATGTGCTTTCTTGCCTCATTTTCTTCCTCTTCAGACCCTTTGAAGCAGGGAGATGATCCTAGAGCTATCCCATAGGCAGATCTCCAGAAGCTGGGCCAGAAGCCTTCTTCTCCTAGATGGCAGAATCTGATAGACCTGTCCACGTTGGCAACAGAAAGGGCATAGAGGCAGTGTAACAGGGAGCTCTGTGACTAGACCCACCCTGAGGTAGACTTGCCCCTATGAAGAGGCAGTGTAACAGAGAGCCCTGTGACTAGGACCACCCCAAGGTAGACTTGCCCCTATGAAGAAGCAGTGTGACAGAGAGCTCTGTGACTAGGCCCACCCCAAGGTAGACATGCCCCTATGCTGTTGCAGTGTAACAGAGAGCTCTGCAACTAGGCCCACCCCAAGGTAGACTTCCCCTATGAAGAGGCAGTGTAATAGAGAGTTCTGTTACTAGGCCCACCCCAAGATAAACTTGCCCCTATGAAGAGGCAGTGTAAAAGAGAGCTCTGTGACAAGACCCATCACGAGGTAGACTTGCCCCTATAAAGAGGCAGTATAACAGAGAGCTCTGTGACTAGGCCCACCCCAAGGTGACTTGACCCCATGAAGAGGCAGTGTAGTAGAGAGCTCTGTGACTAGGCACACCCTGAGTTAGACTTGCCCCTATGAAGAGGCAATGTAATAGAGAGCTCTCTGACTAGTAAACCTCAAGTTCGACTTGCCCCTATGAAGAGGCAGTGTAACACAGAGCTCTGTGAAAAGGACCCCCCGAAGGTAGACTTTACCCCATGAAGAGGCAGTATAATAGAGAGCTCTGTGATTATGACCACCCCGAGTTAGACTTGCACCTTTGAAAAGGCAATGAAATAGAGAGCTCTCTGACTGGGCACACCTCGTTTTCGACTTACCCATCTGAAGAGGCAGTGTAATAGAGAGCTCTGTGACTAGGCCGAACCGAAGGTAGACTTGCCCCTAAGAAGAGGAAGACTAACAGAGAGAACTGTGACTAGGCCCACCACAAGGTTGACTTGCCCCTATGAAGAGGCAGTGTAAGAGAGAGCTCTGTGATGTCACAGACACCTCTGTGACTAGACCAACCACAAGGGAGTTTTACCCCTATGAAGCGGCAGTGCAAGACAGGGCTCTGTGACTAGGGCCACTCCGAGGTAGACTTGTCCCTATGAAAAGGCAGTGTAATAGAGAGCTCTGTGGTTAGGCCCAGCCCAAGATAGACTTGCCCCTATGAAGAGGCAGTGTAAGAGAGAGCTCTGTGACTAGGCCCTCCTTGAGGTAGGCTTGCCCCTATGAAGAGGCAGTGTAACAGAGAGCTCTCTGACTAGGCCCACCCCAAGGTAGACTTGCCCCTATGAAAGGCAGTGTAATAGACAGCTCTGTGATGTAAGAGAGAGCTCTGTG
>NW_020948910.1:3968-5186 GCF_900497805.2 Vombatus ursinus | reverse complement strand
CACCGCAAGGTAGACTTGCCCCTATGAAGAGGAAGTGTAACAAAGAAGTCTCTGAATAGGCGCAGCCCAAATTCGACTTGCCCCTATGAAGATTCAGTGTAATAGAGAGCTCTGTGAGTAGGCACACCCCAAGGTAGACTTGCCCCTATGCAGAGGCAGTGTAATAGAAAACTCTCTGACTAGGCCTACCCCTAGGTAGACTTGCCCCTATGAAGAGGCAATGTAACAGAGAGCTCTCTGACTTGGCCCACCCCAAGTTTGACTTGCCCCTATGAAGAAGCAGTGTAATAGAGTGCTCTGTGACTAGGCCCACCCCTAGGTAGACTTGCCCCTATTAAGAGGCAGTGTAATAGAGAGCTCTCTAACTAGGCCCACCCCAAGGTAGACTTGTCCCTATGAAGATGCAGTGGAACAGATAGCCCTGTGACTAAGCCCACCCCAAGGTAGACTTTCCCCAATGAACAAGCAGTGTAACATAGAGCTCTGTGACTAGGCCCACCCCAAGGTAGACTTGCCCCTATGAAGAGGCAATGTAATAGAGAGCTCACTGACTAGGACAACCCCAAGGTAGACTTGGCAATATGAAGTGGCAGTGTAACAGAGATCTCTGTGACTATGCCCACCCCAAGGTCGACTTGTCCCTATGAAGAGGCAGTGTAATAGAGATCTCTGTGACTAGGCCAACCCCGAGGTAGACTTGCCCCTATGAAGAGGCAGTGTAAAGCAGAGCTTTGTGAATAGGCCCACCCCGAGGTAGAATTGCCCCTATAAAGTGGCAGGGTAACAGAGAGCTCTTTGACTAGGCCCAACCCAAGGAAGACTTGCCCCTCTGAAGTGGCAGTGTAATAGAGAGATCTGTGACTAGGCCCACCCCGAGTTTGACTTGCACCTTTTAACACGCAATGTAATAGAGAGCTCTCTGACAGGACACACCTATTTTTCGACTTGCCCCTTTGAAGAGGCAGTGTAATAGAGAGTTCTGTGACTATGACCACCCCAAGTTAGACTTGCCCCTATGAAGAGGCAGTGTAATAGAGAGCTCTATGACTTGGCCCACCCCAAGGTAGCCTTGCCCAAATGAAGAGGCAGTGTAATAGAGAGCTCTGTGACTAGGCCTACCCAAAGGTAGACTTGCCCTTATGAAGAGGCAGTGTAATAGAGAGCTCTCTATCTAGGCCCACCCCAAGGTAGACTTGTCCCTATGAAGAGGCAATGTAA
>NW_020948910.1:2534-3958 GCF_900497805.2 Vombatus ursinus | reverse complement strand
GGCAGTGTAACAGAGAGCTCTGTGATGCAACAGAGAGATCTGTGACTAGGCCCACCCCAAGGTAGACTTGCCCCTGTGAAGAGGCAGTGCAACAGAGAGCTCTCTTACTAGGCCCACCCCAAGTTCAACTTGCCCCTATGAAGTGGCAATATAATAGAGAGCTCTGTGACTAGGCCCACCCCAAGGTAGATTTGCCCCTATGAAGAGGCAGTGTAACAGAGAGTTCTCTGACTAGGCCCACCCCAAGTTGTATTTGCCCCTGTGAAGAAGCAGTGTAATAGAGAGCTCTCTGAGAAGGAACACACCAAGGTAGACTTGCCCCTATGAAGAGGCAGTGTAATAGAGAGCTCTGTGACTAGGCCCACCCCAAGTTTGACTTGCCCCTATGAAGAGGCAGTGTAATAGAGAGTTTTGTGACAAGGCCTATCACGAGGTAGACTTCCCCCTATGAAGGGGCAGTGTAACAGAGAGCTCTGTGACTAGGCCCACCCCAAGGTAGACTTGCCCCTATGAAGAGGCAGTATAACAGAGAGCTCGGTGACTAGGCCCACCCCAAGTTAGACTTGACCCCATGAAGAGGGAGTGGAATAGAGATCTCTGTGACTAGACCCACCCCGAGTTAGACTTGCCCTTATGAAGAGGCAATGTTATAGAGAGCTCTCTGACAAGGCACACCTCAAGTTCGACTTGCCCCTATGAAGATTCAGTGTAATAAAGAGCTCTGTGACTAGGCCCAGCCCAAGGTAGACTTGCCTCTGCGAATAGGCAGTGGAACAGAGAGCCCTGTGACTAGGCCCACCCCAAGGTAGACTTGCCCCTGTGAAGAAGCAGTGTAATAGAGAGCTCTCTGACGAGGCCCACCCCACGTTCAACTTGCCCCTATGAAGAGGCAGTGTAATAGAGAGCTCTCTGAGAAGGCCCACCCCAAGGTTGACTTGCCCCTATGAAGAGGCAGTGTAACAAAGAGCTCTCTGAATCGGCCCAGCCCAAGTTCGACTTGCCCCTATGAAGAGGCAGTGTAATAGAGAGCTCTGTGACTAGGCCCAACCCAAGGTAGACTTGCCTCTGCGAATAGGCAGTGGAACAGAGAGCCCTGTGACTAGGCCCACCCCAAGGTAGACTTGCCCCTATGAAGAAGCAGTGTGACAGAGAGCTCTGTGAGTACGCCCACCCCAAGGTAGACTTGCCCCGATGAAGAGGCAGTGTAATAGAAAGTTCTGTGCCTAGGCCCACCCCGAGATAGACTTGCCCCCATAAAGAGGCAGTTTTATATAGAGCTCTGTGACAAGGCCCATCATGAGGTAGACTTGCCCCTATGAAGGGGCAGTGTAACAGAGAGCTCTGTGACTAGGCCCACCCCAAGGTAGACTTGCCCCTATGAAGAGGCAGTATAACAGAGAGCTGTGTGACTAGGCCCATCACGA
>NW_020948910.1:0-2524 GCF_900497805.2 Vombatus ursinus | reverse complement strand
TGTAACAGAGAGCCCTGTGACTAGGCCCACCCCAAGGTTGACTTGCCCCTATGAAGAGGCAGTGTAATAGAGAGCTCTGTGATGTAAAAGACACCTCTGTTACTAGGCCCACCACTATGGAGATTTGCACCTATGAAGAGGCAGTGTAACGGAGAGCTCTGTGACTTGGCCCACCCCAAGATAGACATGCCCCTAGGAAGAGGCAGTGTAATACAGAGCTCTGTGACTAGGCCCACTCTCGATTTAGACTTGCCCCTATGAAGAGGCAGTGCAATAGAGAGCTCTCTGACTAGGCACACCCCAAGTTCGACTTGCCCCAATGAAGAGGCAGTGTAAGAGAGCGCTCTCTGGCTAGGCCCACCCCAAGTTCGACTTGCCCCTATGAATAGTCAGTGTAACAGAGAGCTATGTGACTAGGCCCACCCCGAGGGAGACTTGCCCCTATGAAGAGGCAGTGCAACAGAGAGCTCTGTAACTATGCCCTCCCCAAGGTAGACTTGCCCGTATGAAGAGGCAGTGTAATAGAGAGCTCTCTGACGAGGCCCACCCCACGTTCGACTTGCCCC
This sequence comes from Vombatus ursinus, assembly GCF_900497805.2. Classification (NCBI taxonomy): domain Eukaryota; kingdom Metazoa; phylum Chordata; class Mammalia; order Diprotodontia; family Vombatidae; genus Vombatus; species Vombatus ursinus. The sequence continues at coordinate 1,958 of NW_020948910.1, read as the reverse complement.
TATGAAGAGGCAGTGTTATAGAGAGCTCTCTAACTAGGCCCACCCCAAGAAAGACTTGCCCCTATTAAGAGACAGTGTAATAGAGAGCTCTCTAACTAGGCCCATCCCAAGGTAGACTTGTCTCCATGAAGAGGCAGTGGAACAGAGAGCCCTGTGATTACTCCCACCCCAAGGTAGACTTGCCCCGATGAAGAAGCAGTGTAAAAGAGAGCTCTGTGATGTTAGGGAATAGATGTTAGGGAATCTGGACCAGAGTCCAATGTAGGCCCCCCTGCTGTGAATGACTGTCCCATGGATGGACTGATTATTTGTTGAAGATTCCTCTTCTCTTCACCAGGGTCTCCATTTTAGGAGATTCTGGTTCACCTCGTGATACGGAGATTGCTCTGATGCCACTTGCAGTCTGTGGATAGATTTCTAGAGTCACTCCCCAAGGCCAGTGACAGCTGAGCTCCTTTGATCTATTTCTACCTGGTTGGATTTCTTCTCGCACTTTCCTCCTCTCTTTACCTGGCTCTTTTCTGGGGGGAATTGTGGTCCAGTTCCTGTTGTCTCTCTTGGTCAAGGGTTTAAGTTCCACAACCTGTCTGTGCATAGATTTGAGGAGATCTTTACTCTAGGCCAGTTTAGGCCTTAATGCTGTGAATGACTGTTCCCTAGATTGTCTTCTTTTTGAATCAGAAATTCCTCTTTCCTTTAACTCTATTTTAGGAGATTGTGGTCCACTTCCTGCTCTTCATGGAGACCTAAGATTTGTCTTGGGACCACATGCAGTCTGAAGATCGATTTCTGGGGTCTCTGTTACAGCCTAGCTCCAGACCCTCTACTGTGATTCATGACATCCTGGGTGGATTTCCTGTTGGCCATTCACTTTTCCTTACCTAGGGCTTTCTGTTGGGGAATTCTAGCTTCCCTCTGAACCATTAGACTGTATGATATGCCCAGGTTGCTCCAGCATCTATTTTAGGAAGTCTATACTAGAGTCCAGGGTTGGCCCCCTTGCTGGGAATGCTATTCCCATAGGTGGTTTCTATGAGGCAGATTCTGCTTATTGTTCCTTGGGTTTCCATTTCACATGATTCTGGTTGACCTTCTGCTTTCTGTGTAGACACAAGTATTTTCATGGGACAACAAGATTTGTGTTAGAGCCCAGCTTCGGGCCTCTTGAAGTGAGTGATTGCATCCTGGATGGAATTCCTTTTGTTCATTCCTCTTTTCTTGACCTAGGACTTCCTTTTGGGAGATTCTGGCATAGTTCTTGATGTTCTTCTCAATCAATAGACTCTCCAAATTGTGGCAACTCTCTATGGAATGACTTTAGGGGATCTTTACTAGAGGCCATGTTTGGCCTTTCATGAGAACGCTAGCTGTAAGAATTAGGATTTGAACCTAGATCTTCTGACTCCCGAGCCATTTTTATACCATTAACAACCTGGTTCTGACCTACTTTATTCTGCCTCAAAATGCTATACTCTCCTTGCCAATCTCTATGATCTAGCCAAACTATGACCTTCTCTCTGTTTCTCACACAGGGTACTATATCCCTCATATCCATTCTTTTTCATTGGCCCTGTCCCATGCCTGGAATGTACTCCTCCTCACTTCATCCTCAGAGAATCTCTCTCTTCCTTCAAGCCACAGCTCAAACACCATCTTCTATAAGAAGCCCTCTCTAATTGCCCCCAATTGTTCTCACCCTCCCAACAACCTTGAATTAATTTTAAAATTTATTCTACATATACATATATGTGTGTATGGATGTGCATATATGTGTACATAGATATACGCATGTCATCACCCCCACAATAGAATGTAGACCCCTTTAGAGCTAAAATGGCTTCATTTTTTGACTCTGTCCTCCCAGCAGCTGGCACAGTGGCTGATACATAGATGGAGCTTAATAAACGTTTAGTGAGTAATTTACTGATCATGCAGTCAGCTTAACAAGTCATCTCCAC
>NW_020948909.1:0-5131 GCF_900497805.2 Vombatus ursinus | reverse complement strand
TAAAGATGAAGTGTGGGAAAATCACCTCATTGTTTGGTTGTCTGTCCTGCATTCCTTTGTTGTTATTTACCCAAGGCATATTGTGATCTCTCTTCATCTCACACTGTGCTGTACCATTGCCATGTCCCTTCTACCTTTTTTCCCTAACTATCCTCTGATCTCTCAGCAGATTTACTCACGATACAATCCATGCCATCGTCCCAGTCCTCTTAATCTCCCCTCTCTTGTTGCCCTGTCCAGTCTCGTTCAAGTCTTGTTATAGTCTCATCCTCCTTGTGTCTATGGAGAGTCTTGGGTTCTCTGTGCCTGTCTGACAATCTGTTAGCCCTGCCTGAAAGTTCTTGTCAGGGGAAGGATACCAGGGATGGGCTAGAGTTAGTTTTAATTGTCTTAAAGATTGTTCAAATTTCAGTGTGAGCATTTATACTTCAGCAATTGACGGTTGTTACAAATAAGAGCTTGATTTATTATTTTGTGGATTATCTGGAGTTAAGATTAAACTTAAAAGCATGTGCATATACTTCCCCCCCCACCCCGCCCTGCCACTTCCCCCCCACCTTCAGAGCCTGGTTGTTAAACATTTACTATGGGGCAGCTAGATGGAATAGTAGATAGAATACCAGCCCTGGAGTCAGGAGGACCGGAATTCAAATCTGGTCTCAGATTAGACACTTGACACTTAGTAGCTGTGTGACCCTGGGCAAGTCACTTAACTGCAATTGCCTCGCCCCACCCCCCATTACCAACACACCCTTTTATTGCTCTACAAACATTTCTTTAGCTGAGCAGAAGTGAAGTAGAAGCCCTAGGGAATTAAGTCATCCACAAACAGGAGGCCTGGTGACTATAGGTAATTGATGATGACGATGATGATGATGATACTTGGTATTTCTACAGCAATTTAAGCTGTGTAAAGTGCTTTCTATCCATTATCTCATTTGAGCCTCCCATCATCCCTGATGGAGACTTCAGAAGGGGCTGCACTGTGTACAGAAGAAGTCAGAATCCTGTCCTCACCAATTCCCAGAACCTTAGGGCTAGAAGGGGTCATACAAGCCACTGACTGCCATTTACACCCAAACAAGGATCCCCTCTATGATATTCTCAACAGATAGTAATGCAGCTTCTGCTCAAAGACCTTTGGTGACCCTCACCCAAGGCAGCTGCTTCTACTTTGGGATAGTTCTAATTGTTGGAAGGTTCTTCCCTCCCAACACCTGGGGTAATGAAGTTAGAGGCTGGGGAAGTCACCCACAATGCTGAGGAAATGGGAGCTAAGTGTTAGAATAATGAAGGGGTCTTAGATCTAGTTGGGTAAAAGTAGGAAGGCAGTGTGGATTAATGGAAAGGATTTAGGGTCAGAAGACCTAAGTTCAAATCCTAACTTTGCTCCTTACTACCTGGGGACCTCTCTGGATCTCAGTTTCTTCATTGACATTGGACTAGGTGATCTCTAAAGACTCTTCCAACTCTAAATCTGTGATCTTTTATGACCCTATTTTGGTGTTAACCTGGAGACATCTATAGTGGAGAACTACAGGAATCTGAGTTTATTTAGCCTTATGTTGTTCATAATTTTTAATTAGTAACTTAAATAAAGTCATAGAAAGTATGGCCATCATATTTGCAGATGGAATGGAGGTGAGTGGGATAAAAAAAGCATCCTTAGAATATAGTCAGGGTCCAAATAGTTCTTGAGAAGCCAGAATGATGGGTAAATCTATTAAAATGAATTTTTTTTTTGGCTAGGCAATGGGGCTAAGTGACTTACCCAGGGTCACACAGCTATTAAGTGTTATGGGTCTGAGGTCAGATTTGAACTCAAGTCTCCTGAATCCAGGGCCAGTGCTCTATCCACTGCGCCACCTAGCTGCCCCCTATTAAAATGAATTTTAACAGAGTCTAATTTTGTAAAGTCTTGTCCATGGGTCCAAAAATTCAACAATAATGATGATGATGATCTTCAGTCATTTTCAGTCATATCCAAGTCTTTGTGACCCTAGTGGAGTTTTCTCAGTAAGATACTGCAGTGGTTTGCCATTTGCTTCTCCAGTACTGAGACAAACATGGTTAAGTGACTTGCCCAGGGTGACACAGCTAGTAAGTGTCTGAGGCCAGATTTGAATTCATGAAGGTGACTCTCCCTGACCAAAGACCTAGCACTCTATCTACCGTGCCACCTAGCTGCCCTGGATGAGATAAGGATGTGCAATTATTCATATGAAAAATCTCTGCCCCTGTCAGGCCATATATGGAGTATTCTTCTGAGCTGTTATGGAGAAGTCACTTTTTAGGAAGGATACTTATGAGCAGAACCATGAGTAGAATGATCAGGATGATGACAGGACTGGAGGTCATGTCATAAGAGTATAACTACAGGATTTAGGAATGTTTTGGGGGCAGTTAGGTGGTGTAATAGATAGCATGCCAGGCCTGGAGTCAGGAAGACTTCTCTTCTTGAGTTCAAATCCAGCCTCAGACACTGGCTTGGTGACCCTGGGCAAGTTTTTTAATCTTGTTTGCCTCAGTTTCTTCATCTGGAGAAGGAAATAGCAAACCGCTCCAGTATCTTTGCCAAGAAAACCCCAAAAGGTGTCGCAAAGAGTTGAATACGACTGAAAAATGATTGAACAACAAAAGGAACATTTAGCTTAGAGAAGGAAAAAGTTAAGGGAGAAATGGTCTTTGTCCTCAAGTATTTGAAGAGCGTTGGAAGGGTACTAGATTTATTCTGTCTGATCCCATTGGGCAGCGCTAAAATTGGTGAGGGAAGTTACAAAGACAGGTATTGGTTCAGTGTGAAGCAAAACTTGGGAGCAATCAGAGCTGTGTGCAAATGGAGGTAGTGAGCTCTCCATCCCTGGAAGTCATCAAGCAGAGGCTGGATGACCATTTGTTAGGGGTGTTATGGAGGATACAAAGATGGATGAGATGGCCTTGGAGGCCTCTTCCAACTCTGAGAGTATATAATAGGGTAGGACTCTGTGTGAGTTGGCAATCCACAGAGTGGACATGGTTGACCGTGGACCTTTGAAACTAACATGTGAAAAGTGATACTGACCACAGTGATACTGACCCTGAAAAGTATCTCGAATGCTAGACATCTCACTTGTTTCTTCCATACTATCTCTTGACTGTTTGATCCCATCTCTGTAAACCAGAAGGCTGGCACTAGGGTTGATTGGCTCTATGTCAGTCTTTTCACCTCCCCTTTCTAGTGTAGCATAATCTCAGGTTGTGTCTCATGATATGAGGTGGATTATTCAATGTATTCCCTGGTCCTCCACTTCTGGCCTCCTTGTGCTGTTGGAGTCTCAACTGGTTAGCTGGTCCAGTCCCATCCATGTGGCTATAGAGTGAATGCTGAAAAAATTCAGGTTGCCCTGGATGGGCAACCCTGAGGTAGGCTCTTTGCATCTCTCCTTCCTCAGCTTTGCCTGCCCAATTCACCAAAGGTCTGTGGAGCATAGAGGCTAATGAAGGGGCCACAACAACACTGCATTGTGAGCTGAGCAAGGCAGCCCCTGTGGAGTGGAGGAAGGGGCCAGAGAAGCTCAGAGCCAGTGACAGATACAGCCTGAGGCAGGATGGGGCTGTGTGTGAGCTGGTGATCCCCAGGCTGGACATGGAAGATGCTGGAGACTACACCTGTGTGTGTGGAGAGGAAAAGACCAAGGCCACTTTGACTGTCAAGGGTAAAGATGACATGTGGGAAAATCACCTCATTGTTTGTTTGTCTGTCCAGCATTGCCTTGTCCTGAGTTCAGGTCATCTCTGATGTCTCATTCTTATGTCTTCGCTCATTTTGGTCCCATCTCCCAGCTCCTCTGTGACACATCATCCAGGAAAAAGCTCCATCCATAACTCATTCCTGTTTCCTATTCTCTCTGTCTTTCTGTTTTCCCTTCCATTGAGTCTATGTCTAACCACCCTCCTACCTACAGGGAGTCTCATGTTCTCCATCTCTGTCTGACCCTTTCTCAGCCCTGCCTGCCAAGTTCACAAAAGTTTTACAGAAGACTGAGGCCACTGAAGGGTCCATGGTCACCCTACACTGTGAACTGAGCAAAGCAGCCCCTGTGGAGTGGAGGAAGGGGCCGGAGAAGCTCCCAGCCAGTGACAGATACAGCCCGAGGCAGGATGGGGCTGTGTGTGAGCTGGTGATCCCCAGGCTGGACATGGAAGATGCTGGAGACTACAGCTGTGTGTGTGGGGAGGAGAAGACCAAGGCCACCTTGATTGTCAAGGGTAAAGATGACATGTGGGAAAATCACCTCATTGTTTGGTTGTCTGTCCAGCATTGTCTTGTCCTGAGTTCAGCCCATCTATGATGTCTCATTTCTACATCTTCTCTCTTTTTTGGCTCTATCACCCTGCTCCTCTATGACTCCTCAGTCTACTGGACCAAGAAAAGTCTTCATCCATAACTCATCCTCCTTATTTATTCTTTCCATCTTTCTGTTTTCCCCTTCATTGTGATCATGTCCAGCCATCCTTTTCCCTCCAGGGAATTTCATGTTCTCTATATCTGTCTGATCCTTTCTCAGCCCTGCCTGCCAAGTTCACAAAAGTTCTCCAGAGCATTGAGGCCGCAGAAGGATCCGGGGTCACCCTACACTGTGAGCTGAGCAAGGCAGCCCCTGTGGAGTGGAGGAAGGGCCCAGAGAAGCTACAAACCAGTGACAGATACAGCCCAAGGCAGGATGGGGCTGTGTGTCAGCTGGTGATCCCCAAGCTGGACATGGAAGATGCTGGAGACTACACCTGTGTATGTGGAGAGGAGAAGACCAAGGCCACTTTGACTGTCAAGGGTAAAGATGAAGTGTGGGAAAATCACCTCATTATTTGGTTGTCTGTCCAACATTGCCTTGTCCTGAGTTCAGCCCATCTATGATGTCTCATTTCTATGTCTTCTCTCTTTTTTGGCTCTGTCACCCTGCTCCTCTATGACTCCTCAGTCTACTGGACCAAGAAAAGGCTTCATCCATAACTCATTCTCATTATTTATTCTCTCCATCTTTCTGTTTCCCCCTTCATTGTGTTCATGTCTAGCCATCCTTTTCCCTCCAGGGAATCTCATGTTCTCTATATCTGTCTGACCCTTTCTCAGCTCTGCCTGCCAAATTCACAA
>NW_020948908.1:0-1804 GCF_900497805.2 Vombatus ursinus | reverse complement strand
GAGCTAAAGTTTTCTTGATTGTGTTTGACTCTCTCCATCTCTGGAGTAATCGGAATTGGGGTTCCTGTCCCCAGGTTCTCTTTGTACAACACCTGTGTGACATAAAGAATCCAGGGGGGAAAAAAGAGGTGACAAATCAGCACAAGTCTCATGCCATCTGATGGGGCATCTGAGTGACATCATTCAAGGTTAAAATTGAGAAAATAAACATCCTCATTCTCTCCCTCTCTTTAGTAAAGATCTAGGTCAGATCACCATTACCTGATGAAGATTCAGCTCCTGAATCTTAACATTATATAAACAGATTGTATCTTTTTTCAGGAATGATTCAGGAAAAATCTATGGTTATTTCAAAAAACTACAAAGATGTTACAAGTTAAATGGAAAATTTGTGGTTTGGGAAAATATTGTCATATATTCCCTGAGAATAAAAAGTAATATTGGCTTTATGGGTTCAATTGATTATAGCTGGTGAAATAAATCAAAACACAAAGGAAAGGAAAGGGAATAGCTGGCAATTACACAGTGAGTTCAGGAATAGAAAAATTTTGTCTTGGTACCAGATAATGTTTCTCTATGGCTTATTAGGTAAAAAAAAAAAAAAAATCTATCCTTCACCACTAGGATCATTGGAACCTGAAATATATATTTTCTACTAATCTTACTATGAGGAAGAAAACAAACACTGCTTAAAGAAACATATTTGGAAAAGCTTAAGACACAATGAACAAAACAACTCAAAAAAGTTACATTAAACTACAATGAAAAATCAACAAATTAACAATGGTTAGTAATAGAAAAATGGAAAATGACATTAAAATGAGTTGGTTTTACTGAGGGTAGAAGTTTTAGGGTGGAAAATCATATTAAAATTAGAGTTAAGAAGGAAATTTTATTCACTAACTGTCCCCATCTCCCCCCCCCCAACCCCCACAGTAAAAGATCTACTTCTATTTTGCTTATCAATATTTGATTCTCTGTCTCTGGAGCAATAGTTACAGTAGTTCCTATAGCTAGTTTTCATTGTATATTTGTGCGGTAAAACTTTTTAAAAGCAAAAACAATGATGATAAATACAACGTGACAATAAATAAAATGCCACAATTTGACCTCCTCCTTATTTGGACAAAAGAAAAGAGACTGGATTCTTTCTGTGAAAGGCTTATAGTACAAGACAATTACCAAAGTAGAATGATTACAATCTTAAACATTACTATTTTAAAAATAATAATTCTATTTTGTGCTCCAGAGACTGTGGATGGTATTCTGTGGTCAGTCAGCATTGACCATAATTGTGATCAAGATCAAGGTTACTGACATTCCTCAGCAGGAGCCAGTTGTTTTCACACACTGACTTCCAATCCTTTTGTTTCTTATCAGTTTCCATTCAGAAACACAGAATAAGAGCAAAGACCAAAGACAATTTTGAACCCTGGGTTGATATTTTTAGAAATCAAAGATACCTGTGCTTGAAAACTTCTAGAAGCAAAACAAATGGTGGAGAGGGAAGGAAAGGAACCAATTAAGAGGACTAAGGGAGGATTACAGAAATCACAAAGAGGTAAGAACAAAAGGTAAGTAAAAGGTCTTGAAAATCAGAGGGTTCAGAGGGTGAAAGGAGTATTTTTTCTTTTTGTTTTTTCTTTTTGGTTAAATTGATTACATGAAAGGACAGGGAATGGGAAGTTTTCATTTTTAAAAGTTAAAGGGAAAAAAAAGGAGGATTTTAATATGGTTAAGGGAACTTTTATGCTCTCAAATACCGAGCTAAAGTTTTCTTGATTGTGTTTGACTCTCTCCATCT
>NW_020948907.1:0-3716 GCF_900497805.2 Vombatus ursinus | reverse complement strand
TTTGATCATGGCTTTCAGATAGTCCAATAATTTTTAAATTCTCTCTCCTGCATCTATTTTCCAGGTTGGCTATTTTTCCAATGAGATATTTCACATTGTTTTCTAATTTTTCATTCTTTTGGATTTGTTTTACAGTGTCTTGATATCTCATAAATTCACTAGCTTCCAATTGCTCTATTCTAATTTTTCAGGAAGTATTTTCTTCGGTAATCTTTTGGACTTCCTTTTCCATTTGTGCAATTTTGCTCTTTAGGGCATTCTTCTCTTCATTGGCTTTTTGGACCTCTTTTTCCATTTGGGTTAGGCTATTTTTTAAGGTGTTATTTTCTTCAGTATTTTTTGGGTCTCCTTTAGCAAGCTACTGACTTGTTTTTCATGATTTTCTTACATCACTCTCATTTCTCTTCCCAGTTTATCCTCTTCTCTTACTTGCTTCTGAAAATCCCTTTTGAGCTCTTCCAAGGCCTGGGACTGATTCATATTTTTCTTGGAGACTTTGGATGTATGAGCTTTGACTTTATTTTCTTCTTCTGGTTGTATGTTTTGATCTTCTTTGTCACCAAAATAAGATAATATAGTCTGACTCTTTTTGCATTGCTTAGTCATGATACCGGCCAATTACTTGAGTTTTAAACTCTATGTTAAGGTAAAAGTCTGTTTCCAATGTGGAGAATGTACTGTCCCAAGCTTCAGGGATTTGTACAGCTGTTTTCTGAGATACTTCTAGGGATCTGTAAATTTTCAGTTCTTCCAAGGTGGTATGATAAAGGGCAAGGTGTTTCCTCTCCACCACCACAACAAGCTCCACCACGCCAGCACTCCTCTTCACCCAGGACCGCCCCTCAGAACTTTGACCCAGATCCAAGCACGGGCAAAGCAAGAGATTCCTGCCTCAGCACAGGCAAAGAGATCCCTGCAATCCCCTCCTGATCAGCCCCTCGATTCCCCCACAGTCTGTGGGCTGGAAGCTCAGGAGGCAGCCACTGCCCTGGGAGTGGCTGAGGCCTAGCTTCTCTCTCTCACCACAGTCACAGACTTTTCCCACTGACCTTCCAAGTTGTCTTTGGCTTTCATGGGTTGAGAATTCTGGATACTGCCACAGCTGCCTGTGATTCAGTCCTCTGAGGCCTGCTCCAGGTTATCTGCAGCCTGTGTGCCCACTCCACACTGTGCTTCTCTCCCCGCCTGGAACGATATACATTTCTGATCAACCATCCAGGTTGTGTTGGTCTGGAAATTTGTTTTACTCTGTTTTTTGTGGGTTCTACTGCTTTAGAATTTGTTTAGAGCCATTTTTTACAGGTATTTGGAGGGGTTTGGGGGAGAGCTCAAGCAAGTCACTGATTTCACTCTGCCATCTTGGCTCTGCCCCCATTCTTAACTTTTAAGATGTTGTTTTCCTCAATTAGATTTCATACTTTCTTTTCCATTTGGTTAATTGTACCCTTTAAGGAGCTGTTTTCTTCAGTAGGTTTTTGTATCTCCTTTTCCCTTTGGCTAATTCTATGCTTTAAAATTTTTTATTGTTTTTATTTTACAGCCATTTATGCCATGAATTCACAGGGGATTGGTTCCAACAGCTCAGGCTCCTTGACATTTGTTCTCACAAAGTGTGCTTCTCTGGGTGGAGCAGGCTGGCATTTCAGTTGAACCCAAGTGCCTTTTTCTTTGGCTTCCTTCTTCTTCTGATCATTTTCCTTTCCCTGCTTCAGGAAGCTATCTCTGCTCTTAGAATGCTTAATATCTAGAATCTTGCCCTTAAACTATTTGTTTACAACAATGCCTACAGCATGTTGAGTAACATTATAGACCAGTCCAGTCTTGCCTTGGTAACATTTGTGGGGTATGCTTTGATGAACCATGCCCATACCCTTGATATCTACAATATCATCTTTCTTGTATATTCACATATATGTAGCCAGAGGGACAACACTATGTTTTCAAAAGGCCTAGGAAACATGTATCATGGCCCTCTCCTTTTACCTTTTGTGCTCATCATTTTGGCAACTCACTGGAATATGGCAGAGCCAGCAGAAAGGATAATTCTATTTTTAAGCAGTTTTCAAGCCTGTTGACTCTTTCATAATTCTCTTGTATCACTCTCATTTCTTTTCCAATTTTTCTTCTACATATATAATTTAAAATCTCCTTTTGAGCTCTTCCATGAGTTCTTTCTGTACTTGAGAGCACTTCCCACTTATTTTGTTTTTTTGGGGGGGTTGTCCATATGTGTTTTTACATTGTTGTCCTCTTCTGAGTTTGTGTCTTAGTCTTCCCTGTCACCATAATAACTTTCTATGTTCAGATTCCTTTCTTGCTCATTTTTTTGGCCTTTTTCCTTTCTATTAAATTTGATCTTTTTGAAGCCAAGATGGCAGAGGGAAAGCAGTGACTTGCCAGAGCTCTCCCCCAAACCCCTCCAAATACCTACAAAAAATGGCTCTAAACAAATTCGAAAGCAGCAGAACCCACAAAAAAAACAGAGTAAAACAAATTTCCAGCCCAAGATAACCTGGATGGCTGATAAGAAAGGCATGTCGTGCCGGGCTGGGAAAGGAGCACAGTTTGGCATGGGCGCGCAGGCCACAGCGACCCTGGAGCAGGCCTTAGAGGACTGAATCATGGGCAGCTGTGGTGGTTTCCAGACTTCTCAACCCACAAACACCAAAGACAACTTAGAAGGTCAGTGGGAAAAGTCTGTGACTGAGGTAAGAGAAGATGCTAGATCTCAGCCACAAGTCCAGAGCATGCCCTCAGGGCAGCAGCTGTGTTCTGAGCTTCTGGCCCACAGACTGAGGGGGAATAGAGTGGCTGATCAGAGAAGAATTGCAAGGATCTTTTGCCAGGGATGAGGCAGGAATCTCTTGCTTTGCCTGTGCTTGGATCTGGGTCACAGTTCTGAGGGGCGGTCCTGAGGTGAGAAAGATCTCTGGTGAGGAGGAGTGCTGGCATGGTGGAGCATGTTGTGGTGGTGGAGAGGAAACACCTTGCCCCTATCATACCACCTTGGAAGAACTGACATTTTTCAGGTCCCTAGAAGTATCTCTGAAAACAGCTGTACAAACCCCCAAAACTTGGGACAGTACATTCTCCACATTGGAAACAGACTCTTACCTTAACAAAGAGTTTAAAACTCAAGTAATTGGTTGAGATCATGCACAAACAGTGCAAAAAGAGTCAGACTATATTGTCTTACTTTGGTGACAAAGAAGATCAAAGCATACAACCAGAAGAAGAAAATAAAGTCAAAGCTCCTGCATCCAAAACTTCCAAAAAAAATATGAATCAGTCTCAGGCCTTGGAAAAGCTCAAAAGGGATTTTCAGAAGCAAGTAAGAGAAGTAGAGGAAAAACTGGGAAGAGAAATGAGAGTGATGCAAGAAAATCAGGAAAAGCAAGTTAACAGCTTGCTAAAGGAGACCCAAAAAAATATTGAAGAAAATAACACCTTAAAAAATAGCCTAACCCAAATGGAAAAAGAGGCCCAAAAAGCCAATGAAGAGAAGAATGCCCTAAAGAGCAAAATTGCACAAATGGAAAAGAAAGCCCAAAAGATTACTAAAGAAAATACTTCCTGAAAAATTAGAATAGAGCAATTGGAAGCTAGTGACTTTATAAGAAATCAAGACACTGTAAAACAAATCTAAAAGAATGAAAAATTAAAAAACAACGTGAAATATCTCATTGGAAAAATGGCCAACCTGGAAAATAGATGCA
>NW_020948906.1:0-3715 GCF_900497805.2 Vombatus ursinus | reverse complement strand
TGCATCTATTTTCCAGGTTGGCCATTTTTCCAATGAGATATTTCACGTTGTTTTTTAATTTTTCATTCTTTTAGATTTGTTTTACAGTGTCTTGATTTCTTATAAAGTCACTAGCTTCCAATTGCTCTATTCTAATTTTTCAGGAAGTATTTTCTTTAGTAATCTTTTGGGCTTTCTTTTCCATTTGTGCAATTTTGCTCTTTAGGGCATTCTTCTCTTCATTGGCTTTTTGGGCCTCTTTTTCCATTTGGGTTAGGCTATTTTTTAAGGTGTTATTTTCTTCAATATTTTTTTGGGTCTCCTTTAGCAAGCTGTTAACTTGCTTTTCCTGATTTTCTTGCATCACTCTCATTTCTCTTCCCAGTTTTTCCTCTACTTCTCTTACTTGCTTCTGAAAATCCCTTTTGAGCTTTTCCAAGGCCTGAGACTGATTCATATTTTTTTTGGAAGTTTTGGATGCAGGAGCTTTGACTTTATTTTCTTCTTCTGGTTGTATGCTTTGATCTTCTTTGTCACCAAAGTAAGACAATATAGTCTGACTCTTTTTGCACTGTTTGTGCATGATCTCAACCAATTACTTGAGTTTTAAACTCTTTGTTAAGGTAAGAGTCTGTTTCCAATGTGGAGAATGTACTGTCCCAAGTTTTGGGGGTTTGTACAGCTGTTTTCAGAGATACTTCTAGGGACCTGAAAAATGTCAGTTCTTCCAAGGTGGTATGATAGGGGCAAGGTGTTTCCTCTCCACCACCACAACATGCTCCACCATGCCAGCACTCCTCCTCACCAGAGATCTTTCTCACCTCAGGACCGCCCCTCAGAACTGTGACCCAGATCCAAGCACAGGCAAAGCAAGAGATTCCTGCCTCATCCCTGGCAAAAGATCCTTGCAATTCTTCTCTGATCAGCCACTCTATTCCCCCTCAGTCTGTGGGCCAGAAGCTCAGAACACAGCTGCTGCCCTGAGGGCATGCTCTGGACTTGTGGCTGAGATCTAGCATCTTCTCTTACCTCAGTCACAGACTTTTCCCACTGACCTTCTAAGTTGTCTTTGGTGTTTGTGGGTTGAGAAGTCTGGAAACCACCACAGCTGCCCATGATTCAGTCCTCTAAGGCCTGCTCCAGGGTCGCTGTGGCCTGCGCGCCCATGCCAAACTGTGCTCCTTTCCCAGCCCGGCACGACATGCCTTTCTTATCAGCCATCCAGGTTATCTTGGGCTGGAAATTTGTTTTACTCTGTTTTTTTTGTGGGTTCTGCTGCTTTCGAATTTGTTTAGAGCCATTTTTTGTAGGTATTTGGAGGGGTTTGGGGGAGAGCTCTGGCAAGTCACTGCTTTCCCTCTGCCATCTTGGCTTCAAAAAGATCAAATTTAATAGAAAGGAAAAAGGCCAAAAAAATGAGCAAGAAAGGAATCTGAACATAGAAAGTTATTATGGTGACAGGGAAGACTAAGACACAAACTCAGAAGAGGACAACAATGTAAAAACACATATGGACAACCCCCCCAAAAAAACAAAATAAGTGGGAAGTGCTCTCAAGTACAGAAAGAACTCATGGAAGAGCTCAAAAGGAGATTTTAAATTATATATGTAGAAGAAAAATTGGAAAAGAAATGAGAGTGATACAAGAGAATTATGAAAGAGTCAACAGGCTTGAAAACTGCTTAAAAATAGAATTATCCTTTCTGCTGGCTCTGCCATATTCCAGTGAGTTGCCAAAATGATGAGCACAAAAGGTAAAAGGAGAGGGCCATGATACATGTTTCCTAGGCCTTTTGAAAACATAGTGTTGTCCCTCTGGCTACATATATGTGAATATACAAGAAAGATGATATTGTAGATATCAAGGGTATGGGCATGGTTCATCAAAGCATACCCCACAAATGTTACCAAGGCAAGACTGGACTGGTCTATAATGTTACTCAACATGCTGTAGGCATTGTTGTAAACAAATAGTTTAAGGGCAAGATTCTAGATATTAAGCATTCTAAGAGCAGAGATAGCTTCCTGAAGCAGGGAAAGGAAAATGATCAGAAGAAGAAGGAAGCCAAAGAAAAAGGCACTTGGGTTCAACTGAAATGCCAGCCTGCTCCACCCAGAGAAGCACACTTTGTGAGAACAAATGTCAAGGAGCCTGAGCTGTTGGAACCAATCCCCTGTGAATTCATGGCATAAATGGCTGTAAAATAAAAACAATAAAAAATTTTAAAGCATAGAATTAGCCAAAGGGAAAAGGAGATACAAAAACCTACTGAAGAAAACAGCTCCTTAAAGGGTACAATTAACCAAATGGAAAAGAAAGTATGAAATCTAATTGAGGAAAACAACATCTTAAAAGTTAAGAATGGGGGCAGAGCCAAGATGGCAGAGTGAAATCAGTGACTTGCTTGAGCTCTCCCCCAAACCCCTCCAAATACCTGTAAAAAATGGCTCTAAACAAATTCTAAAGCAGTAGAACCCACAAAAAACAGAGTAAAACAAATTTCCAGACCAACACAACCTGGATGGTTGATCAGAAATGTATATCGTTCCAGGCGGGGAGAGAAGCACAGTGTGGAGTGGGCACACAGGCTGCAGATAACCTGGAGCAGGCCTCAGAGGACTGAATCACAGGCAGCTGTGGCAGTATCCAGAATTCTCAACCCATGAAAGCCAAAGACAACTTGGAAGGTCAGTGGGAAAAGTCTGTGACTGTGGTGAGAGAGAGAAGCTAGGCCTCAGCCACTCCCAGGGCAGTGGCTGCCTCCTGAGCTTCCAGCCCACAGACTGTGGGGGAATCGAGGGGCTGATCAGGAGGGGATTGCAGGGATCTCTTTGCCTGTGCTGAGGCAGGAATCTCTTGCTTTGCCCGTGCTTGGATCTGGGTCAAAGTTCTGAGGGGCGGTCCTGGGTGAAGAGGAGTGCTGGCGTGGTGGAGCTTGTTGTGGTGGTGGAGAGGAAACACCTTGCCCTTTATCATACCACCTTGGAAGAACTGAAAATTTACAGATCCCTAGAAGTATCTCAGAAAACAGCTGTACAAATCCCTGAAGCTTGGGACAGTACATTCTCCACATTGGAAACAGACTTTTACCTTAACATAGAGTTTAAAACTCAAGTAATTGGCCGGTATCATGACTAAGCAATGCAAAAAGAGTCAGACTATATTATCTTATTTTGGTGACAAAGAAGATCAAAACATACAACCAGAAGAAGAAAATAAAGTCAAAGCTCATACATCCAAAGTCTCCAAGAAAAATATGAATCAGTCCCAGGCCTTGGAAGAGCTCAAAAGGGATTTTCAGAAGCAAGTAAGAGAAGAGGATAAACTGGGAAGAGAAATGAGAGTGATGTAAGAAAATCATGAAAAACAAGTCAGTAGCTTGCTAAAGGAGACCCAAAAAATACTGAAGAAAATAACACCTTAAAAATAGCCTAACCCAAATGGAAAAAGAGGTCCAAAAAGCCAATGAAGAGAAGAATGCCCTAAAGAGCAAAATTGCACAAATGGAAAAGGAAGTCCAAAAGATTACCGAAGAAAATACTTCCTGAAAAATTAGAATAGAGCAATTGGAAGCTAGTGAATTTATGAGATATCAAGACACTGTAAAACAAATCCAAAAGAATGAAAAATTAGAAAACAATGTGAAATATCTCATTGGAAAAATAGCCAACCTGGAAAATAGATGCAGGAGAGAGAATTTAAAAATTATTGGACTATCTGAAAGCCATGATCAAA
>NW_020948905.1:0-4191 GCF_900497805.2 Vombatus ursinus | reverse complement strand
TGTGGAAACACAATCAGGATAACACAAGATTTAGCAGCTTCTACATTAAGGGTCCAGAGGGCATGGAGTATGATATTCCAGAAGGCAAAGGAGATAGGATTACAACCAAGAACCACTTACCCAGCAAAACTGAGTGTAATCCTTCAGGGGAAAAAATGGTAATTCAGTGAAATAGAGGACTTTCAAGCATTCTTGATGAAAATACCAGAGCTGAATAGAAAATTTGACTTTGAAATACAATACTCAAGTGGAACATGAAGAGGTAAACAGGAAAGAGAAATCATAAGAGACTTATTAAGGTTGAACTGTTTACATTCCTGCATGGAAAGATGATATTTGTAACTCATGAGACCTTTGTCAGTATTAAGGTAGTTGGAGGGAAAAAATTATATGTAAATAGATAGATAGATAGATTGATAGATGGATAGATAGATGGATAGCTAGATAGATAGAGAGAGGGCACAGGGTGAGTTGAAGGTGAAGGGGTCATATCTGGAGAAGAAAATTAAGGGACAAAAGAGGATTATACTAGGAGAAGGAGAAAGGGAAAGGTAGAAGGGGGTAAATTATCTCACACACACACACACACACACACACACACAAACAGAAAAGAATAGGCTCTTAGAGTGGAGGGGAACTGGGGGAAGGTGAGAGGAAATAAGTGTATCTTATTCTCATAGGATTTGACTTAAGGAGAGTATAACACACATACTCAATTGGGTATGGAAATCTGTCTTACCCTACAGGAAAATAGGAGGGGAAGGGGACAAGAGAATAGGGGGATGATAGAGAGGAGGGCAGATTGGGAAAGGGGGTAATCAGAAGCAAATGCTTCTAAGGAGGGACAGGGTCAAAAGAAAGAATAGAATAAATGGGGTGGTGGGATAGGAGTAAGGGAAATAGAATTAGTTTTTCACAGCATGTCTACTATGAAAGTGTTTTGCATAATTGCACATATACAACCTATATTTAGTTGCTTGCCTTTTCAATGAGAGTGGGTGGGGAGGGAGGAGGGGAGAAAATTTGGAACCCAAAGTTTAAAAAACACATGTTTAAAAAAAGTTTTCACATGCAACTGGGAAATAAGAAATACAGGAAATTTGGTACAGAAATCTATCTTGCCCTACAGGAAAACAGAAGGGGAAGGGGGGGGGAGATAGTAGGGAAAGTAGACTAGGGGAAGGGGTATTCAGAATCCATACCATCTTGGGTTGGGGGGAGGGGCGAGATGGGGTGAAAATTTGGAACTCAAAATCTTGTGGAAGTAAATGTTGAAAACTAAAAATAAAAAAAAATTTAAAATAAAAAAGGAGGCATTTGCTTCTTATTACTGCCTCATCCAATCTGCCCTCCCCTCTATCATCTCCCTGCTCTCTTGTCCCTTCCCTCCCCCATTCTCCTGAGGGGTAAAATAGATTTCCATACCCAATTGAGTGTGTATGTCATTCTCTCCTTAAGCCAAATCCTATGAGAATAATATTCACTCATTCCCTTTCACCTTCCCCCACTTCCCCCGCACTATAAAAGCCTTTTCTTGTCTGTTTTAATTGAGATAATTTACCCCATTCTACCTCTCCCTTTCTCCTTCTCCCAGTATAATTCTCTCTTACCCCTTAATTTTATTCTGCAGATATACCCATTCATCTTCACTCACCCTGTGCCCTCTATCTATCTATCTATGTATCTATCTATCTTTCTATCTATCTGTATACATACGTATAATTTTTCCCTCCAACTATCCCAATACTGACAAAGGTCTCATGAGTTACAAATATCATCTTTCCATGCAGGAATGTAAACAGTTCAACCTTAGTAAGTCCCTTATGATTTATCTTTCTTGTTTACTTCTTCATGTTTCTCTTGAATCTTGTATTTCAAAGTCAAATTTTCTATTCAGCTCTGGTCTTTTCATCAAAAATGCTTAAAAGTTGTCTATTTCACTGAATGTCCAGTTTTTCCCCTGAAGGATTATACTCAGTTTTGCTGGGTAGGTGATTCTTGGTTGTAATCCTATCTCCTTTGCCCTCTGTTTGAGCAAGGGTCAGGGCTTGACTGTGCTCCTCTCTCACCTAGGTTTGACAGACCTTTCCTACTGACATTCTAAGTTGTCTTTGGCATTTGTGGGTTGAGAAAGCTAGAAACACCATAGCTGCCCATGATTCAGTCTCCTGAGGTCTGCTCTGAGTTTGCTCGGGCCCCATCTTTGCCTGCATAGTCTCACTGAACTGCGCTCCTCTCCCAGCCTGGCACAACAGACCTTTCCTATCAACCATCCAGGTTGTCTTGGGCTGGAAATTTGTTTCACTCTGTCTTTTTTTGGGTTCTGCTGCTTTGCAATTTGTTTAGAGTCATTTTTTATAGGTATTTGGAGGAATTTGGGGAAGAACTGAAGCAAGTCACTGCTTTTACTCTTCCACCTTGGCTCCCTTAACAATTATTTTTAAGAAAAAAGAGGTAGAAAGAGATTGTAACTTCTAAGAGCCAAGATGATGGAGTAATTGACTGCAACTTTCCTATATAAACCTCCAAACAACCATAAAATAATAGCCCAAAACAAATCCTCAAAAAGCAGAACCAGCAAGACATAGTGAAACAATCTTTTAGCCCAAAAAGCTTGGAAGATGGGCAAGAAAAGTCTGTTTTACTTATTTAAAAGGGAAGCACATTCCAGGACAGGAAGCATCTCAGCAAACCAGTGGGGAATCCTGAACCCCAGTGTGGTGGAGCAGGCACCATCTTGAGAGGCCCATCTAGGCATAAGGTAAGCCTCCAGCAGCCCCAGCCCATGTGCACACCACCCCCTTCAGATATGAGGGAAAGCAACATCAGCAACAATAGGTAAACAGTCAGGTCATGCAACCACTGGCACAAGGAGCCTAAGACAGTGACCATTCCACCCCACAGGGCAAAGATCAATTTTTTTAAAATATTTTTTTTTATTTTTAGTTTTCAACATTTACTTCCACAAGATTTGAGTTCCAAATTTTCACCCTATCTCACCCCTCCCCCCACCCCAAGATGGCATGCATTCTGAATACCCCGTCCCCTAGTCTGCTTCCCCTGCTATCTCTCCTCCCCCTTCCCCTTCTGTTTTCCTGTAGGGCAGGATAGATTTCTGTACCTCATTTCCTGTATTTCTTATTTCCCAGTTGCATATAAAAACGTTTTTTTAAACATGTGTTTTTAAAACTTTCGGTTCCAAATTTTCTCCCTTCCTCCTTCCCCACCCACCCTCATTGAAAAGGCAAGTTATACATGTGCAGTTATGCAAAACACTTCCATAGTAGATATGCTGTGAAAAACTAACTCTATTACCCTTAATACTATCCCCCCTCCCCATGTTTATTCTATTCTTTCTTTTGACCCTGAACCTCCTCAGAAGCATTGGCTTCTGGTTACCCCCTTTCCCAATCTGCCCTCTTCTTTATTATCCCCCTACTCTCTTGTCCCCTTCCCCTCCTATTTTCCTGTAGGGTAAGACAGATTTCCACACCCAATTGAGTGTTTATATTATTCCCTCCTTAAGTCAAATCCAATGAGAATAAGATTCACTCATTGCCTATCACCTTGCCCTGTTTCCCCTCCACTGTAAGAGCCTTTTCTTTCTGTTTGTTTTTTGTGAGATAATTTACCCTGTTCTACCTTTCCCTTTCTCCTTCTCCTAGTATAATCCTCTCTCACCCCTTAATTTTATTCTCTAGATATGACCTTTTCATGTTCAACTCACCCTGTGCCCTCTATCTATCTATCTATCTATCTATCTATCTATCTATCTATCTACATATAATTTTTTCCCTCCAACTACTCTAATACTGACAAAGGTCTCGTGAGTTACAAATATCATCTTTCCATGCAGGAATGTAATCAGTTCAACCTTAAAAAGTCTCTTATGATTTCTCTTTCCTGTATACCTCTTCGTGTTCCACTTGAGTCTTGCATTGGAAAGTCAAATTTTCTATTCAGCTCTGGTCTTTTCATCAAGAATGCTTGAAAGTCCTCTATTTCACTGAATGAACATTTTTTCTGCTGAAGAATTATACTCAGTTTTGCTGGGTAGGTGATTCTTGGTTGTAATCCTATCTCCTTTGCCCTCCGGAATAATATATTCCATGCCCTGCAGTCCCTTAATGTAGAAGCTGCTAAGTCTTGTGTTATCCTGATTGTGTTTCCACAATACTTGAATTGTTTCTT
>NW_020948904.1:0-4078 GCF_900497805.2 Vombatus ursinus | reverse complement strand
AAGAAACAATTCAAGTATTGTGGAAACACAATCAGGATAACACAAGACTTAGCAGCTTCTACATTAAGGGACTGCAGGGCATGGAATATATTATTCCGGAGGGCAAAGGAGATAGGATTACAACCAAGAATCACCTACCCAGCAAAACTGAGTATAATTCTTCAGCAGAAAAAATGTTCATTCAGTGAAATAGAGGACTTTCAAGCATTCTTGATGAAAAGACCAGAGCTGAATAGAAAATTTGACTTTCCAATGCAAGACTCAAGTGGAACACGAAGAGGTATACAGGAAAGAGAAATCATAAGAGACTTTTTAAGGTTGAACTGATTACATTCCTGCATGGAAAGATGATATTTGTAACTCACGAGACCTTTGTCAGTATTAGAGTAGTTGGAGGGAAAAAATTATATGTAGATAGATAGATAGATAGATAGATAGATAGATAGATAGATAGAGGGCACAGGGTGAGTTGAACATGAAAAGGTCATATCTAGAGAATAAAATTAAGGGGTGAGAGAGGATTATACTAGGAGAAGGAGAAAGGGAAAGGTAGAACAGGGTAAATTATCTCACAAAAAACAAACAGAAAGAAAAGGCTCTTACAGTGGAGGGGAAACAGGGCAAGGTGATAGGCAATGAGTGAATCTTATTCTCATTGGATTTGACTTAAGGAGGGAATAATATAAACACTCAATTGGGTGTGGAAATCTGTCTTACCCTACAGGAAAATAGGAGGGGAAGGGGACAAGAGAGTAGGGGGATAATAAAGAAGAGGGCAGATTGGGAAAGGGGGTAACCAGAAGCCAATGCTTCTGAGGAGGTTCAGGGTCAAAAGAAAGAATAGAATAAACATGGGGAGGGGGGATAGTATTAAGGGTAATAGAGTTAGTTTTTCACAGCATATCTACTATGGAAGTGTTTTGCATAACTGCACATGTATAACTTGCCTTTTCAATGAGGGTGGGTGGGGAAGGAGGAAGGGAGAAAATTTGGAACCGAAAGTTTTAAAAACACATGTTTAAAAAAACGTTTTTATATGCAACTGGGAAATAAGAAATACAGGAAATGAGGTACAGAAATCTATCCTGCCCTACAGGAAAACAGAAGGGGAAGGGGGAGGAGAGATAGCAGGGGAAGCAGACTAGGGGACGGGGTATTCAGAATGCATGCCATCTTGGGGTGGGGGGAGGGGTGAGATAGGGTGAAAATTTGGAACTCAAATCTTGTGGAAGTAAATGTTGAAAACTAAAAATAAAAAAAAATATTTTAAAAAAATTGATCTTTGCCCTGTGGGGTGGAATGGTCACTGTCTTAGGCTCCTTGTGCCAGTGGTTGCATGACCTGACTGTTTACCTATTGTTGCTGATGTTGCTTTCCCTCATATCTGAAGGGGGTGGTGTGCACATGGGCTGGGGCTGCTGGAGGCTTACCTTATGCCTAGATGGGCCTCTCAAGATGGTGCCTGCTCCACCACACTGGGGTTCAGGATTCCCCACTGGTTTGCTGAGATGCTTCCTGTCCTGGAATGTGCTTCCCTTTTAAATAAGTAAAACAGACTTTTCTTGCCCATCTTCCAAGCTTTTTGGGCTAAAAGATTGTTTCACTATGTCTTGCTGGTTCTGCTTTTTGAGGATTTGTTTTGGGCTATTATTTTATGGTTGTTTGGAGGTTTATATAGGAAAGTTGCAGTCAATTACTCCATCATCTTGGCTCTTAGAAGTTACAATCTCTTTCTACCTCTTTTTTCTTAAAAATAATTGTTAAGGGAGCCAAGGTGGAAGAGTAAAAGCAGTGACTTGCTTCAGTTCTTCCCCAAATTCCTCCAAATACCTATAAAAAATGACTCTAAACAAATTGCAAAGCAGCAGAACCCAAAAAAAGACAGAGTGAAACAAATTTCCAGCCCAAGACAACCTGGATGGTTGATAGGAAAGGTCTGTTGTGCCAGGCTGGGAGAGGAGCGCAGTTCAGTGAGACTATGCAGGCAAAGATGGGGCCCGAGCAAACTCAGAGCAGACCTCAGGAGACTGAATCATGGGCAGCTATGGTGTTTCTAGCTTTCTCAACCCACAAATGCCAAAGACAACTTAGAATGTCAGTAGGAAAGGTCTGTCAAACCTAGGTGAGAGAGGAGCACAGTCAAGCCCTGACCCTTGCTCAAACAGAGGGCAAAGGAGATAGGATTACAACCAAGAATCACCTACCCAGCAAAACTGAGTATAATCCTTCAGGGGAAAAACTGGACATTCAGTGAAATAGACAACTTTTAAGCATTTTTGATGAAAAGACCAGAGCTGAATAGAAAATTTGACTTTGAAATACAAGATTCAAGAGAAACATGAAGAAGTAAACAAGAAAGATAAATCATAAGGGACTTACTAAGGTTGAACTGTTTACATTCCTGCATGGAAAGATGATATTTGTAACTCATGAGACCTTTGTCAGTATTGGGATAGTTGGAGGGAAAAATTATACGTATGTATACAGATAGATAGAAAGATAGATAGATACATAGATAGATAGATAGAGGGCACAGGGTGAGTGAAGATGAATGGGTATATCTGCAGAATAAAATTAAGGGGTAAGAGAGAATTATACTGGGAGAAGGAGAAAGGGAGAGGTAGAATGGGGTAAATTATCTCAATTAAAACAGACAAGAAAAGGCTTTTATAGTGCGGGGGAAGTGGGGGAAGGTGAAAGGGAATGAGTGAATATTATTCTCATAGGATTTGGCTTAAGGAGAGAATGACATACACACTCAATTGGGTATGGAAATCTATTTTACCCCTCAGGAGAATGGGGGAGGGAAGGGACAAGAGAGCAGGGAGATGATAGAGGGGAGGGCAGATTGGATGAGGCAGTAATAAGAAGCAAATGCCTCCTTTTTTATTTTAAATTTTTTTTTATTTTTAGTTTTCAACATTTACTTCCACAAGATTTTGAGTTCCAAATTTTCACCCCATCTCGCCCCTCCCCCCAACCCAAGATGGTATGGATTCTGAATACCCCTTCCCCTAGTCTACTTTCCCTACTATCTCCCCCCCCCTTCCCCTTCTGTTTTCCTGTAGGGCAAGATAGATTTCTGTACCAAATTTCCTGTATTTCTTATTTCCCAGTTGCATGTGAAAACTTTTTTTAAACATGTGTTTTTTAAACTTTGGGTTCCAAATTTTCTCCCCTCCTCCCTCCCCACCCACTCTCATTGAAAAGGCAAGCAACTAAATATAGGTTGTATATGTGCAATTATGCAAAACACTTTCATAGTAGACATGCTGTGAAAAACTAATTCTATTTCCCTTACTCCTATCCCACCACCCCATTTATTCTATTCTTTCTTTTGACCCTGTCCCTCCTTAGAAGCATTTGCTTCTGATTACCCCCTTTCCCAATCTGCCCTCCTCTCTATCATCCCCCTATTCTCTTGTCCCCTTCCCCTCCTATTTTCCTGTAGGGTAAGACAGATTTCCATACCCAATTGAGTATGTGTGTTATACTCTCCTTAAGTCAAATCCTATGAGAATAAGATACACTTATTTCCTCTCACCTTCCCCCAGTTCCCCTCCACTCTAAGAGCCTATTCTTTTCTGTTTGTGTGTGTGTGTGTGTGTGTGTGTGTGTGAGATAATTTACCCCCTTCTACCTTTCCCTTTCTCCTTCTCCTAGTATAATCCTCTTTTGTCCCTTAATTTTCTTCTCCAGATATGACCCCTTCACCTTCAACTCACCCTGTGCCCTCTCTCTATCTATCTAGCTATCCATCTATCTATCCATCTATCAATCTATCTATCTATCTATTTACATATAATTTTTTCCCTCCAACTACCTTAATACTGACAAAGGTCTCATGAGTTACAAATATCATCTTTCCATGCAGGAATGTAAACAGTTCAACCTTAATAAGTCTCTTATGATTTCTCTTTCCTGTTTACCTCTTCATGTTCCACTTGAGTATTGTATTTCAAAGTCAAATTTTCTATTCAGCTCTGGTATTTTCATCAAGAATGCTTGAAAGTCCTCTATTTCACTGAATTACCATTTTTTCCCCTGAAGGATTACACTCAGTTTTGCTGGGTAAGTG
>NW_020948903.1:0-1018 GCF_900497805.2 Vombatus ursinus | reverse complement strand
TATTTCCATAGAGTTTGAGTAAGTACAGACAATAGTTCATCACAAGTTTGAGTGTATGCAGTTAGGATGAAGCAGAGACCTACCTAGGTAAGAGTTGGCACTGATGTGAAACAACAAATGCGTTCACTAGGGTTGCCCCTTCTCTTTCATCTTTTGAGGTAGAGGATGATATGTGAATACATGGAGGATCTGTTATTTCATCAGAGGTGAAATTCCAGTGTGGGAACCCCTTCTACCAACATAGATCACCGATCAACTCAGATTTATTAGACAAGTCGTTGGGAGTTGCCTACAGCGCTCAAGGGTCAAGTGATTTGCTTAAGTGTTAAGATCACAGAGCTAGTCAGTGCTGGAGATGAGGCCTGGAGACAGAAAGACCTCAAATCAAATTCTACTTCAGACATTTCCTAGTTCTAAACCTCAGTTTCCTCATCTGTAAAATAGGGGTAATGACAGCACCTACCTCATTGGGTTGTTGAGAGAATCAAAGGAGATAGTATATGTGAAGTACCCAGGAAATGTTAAATAAATTGCTTTATGTAAATGTTAAATAAATAAAGTACTCTGTAAATAAATACTAGCTTGGCACAGCACCCAGCATATATAAATAGGCATTGGAGGAGATATCAGTGAACAATGATAGGGTGTTATAATAGAAAACTAGGGAACTTGTGAGGTTTAAACTTTTTGAAGTAAGTATCAGAAATGTAATGATTATTGGAGATATTTCAATAGAGATCAGGTGGCCTCTTGTTTGCGGTGTTGTCAAGAGGGATCCTACATTGGGAAGGAGATTTTTTCTATTACGCATCTGAGTTACATTGTGCCCTAAACTTAGAATCATAGAATCTTGAAGGGAAAAAAAAATAAGTGCTCGGGGAGGAGGGAGGAAGGCAACCAAAGAAGCTGTTTTGGAAAGTTCCATCCAACTGTATTTCTTCTGGAGGAGCCTCGTTTTAATTTTCAACTCATGGAAATTGTACATTTAATCTTCCCTATTGGAAGAATAAACATAATG
>NW_020948902.1:0-4488 GCF_900497805.2 Vombatus ursinus | reverse complement strand
ATTCCCCCTTTTTGTTTAATAGAGGGGTGGAGACGGGGTCTCCATACTAGGCCTTCGGTACTGAGTGCCTCTACAAAACCTCTAAGAATCCTAAGAAAACCTCCTAAAATAGTGGGTAGTAACAATAACAGTATAAATGCAAAAGGGGTAACAAATACCCAATGGGTTACAAAGGAGGGGATGGGGAAAGACATATACTTAATCCAATCACTAAGGTGATGAACAATATCATCAGTCTCGTGTTGGTGCCAAGTGTCAGATATGTACCATGCCAGTCTAATTAACACCCGTAAAGCCTGGAGTACAGAGGAAAGATTTGTAGCCTAGATCTGGGAAAAGGCACAGGTAACATTACATCAAATAGAAAAGAAAAGAGAGTGTCATATACTTTGTGAAATGGTGTCGCAAGTGGCGTTATGGTTTAAGGGTGTTACACAAATGGATCAATATCAGCCATCGCATGGCAACTGCTGTCTCAATTCCCAGCCACATAAGTTCATTCCCAATGTCCTGAGTAGCCAATGCTACTTTTTCAATCTGCTCCTCCAGCTGCTGATCAATATCAGCCTGCACTTGGAGGGCTTGGACGAATTTATTGGCCAGTTCCTCTATTTTTGAGGCAAGCAATTGCTGTCCACTATATAAGTCCTGTATCTGGAACTCCTCGAAGATGGATGCTGCCAACGCCAAGTGCCCCAGCCATTCTCTCGTGTCTCCCAGGGCACTGGAGCTGGTGCAACCTGTAGCAAAGTCCTGATCGCGCAAAAGTGAAAACAGTTTTACTCAGATTAGACATCCTAACTGTCTTTTCTTTCTGCTCTCTTTGAATTTTCTGTTGACTGTGTTTCTTCTCCCATCCTTGTTGTCTCTCCCGGGGCTTCTTCAACTCGTTTTGTTCTTCTTTCTGGTACCCAGCGGCTCTGGCCATCAGAATCTGTAAGACATAAATACCCCGGCCCTTTAAAAACAGCACTACATGCACCATCCCTTAACCAGAAAGTCCTCTGGAAGGACGATGAAGGAAACTGGCAAGGCCCATCTGTAGTGTTGTGGAGAGGGCCAGATGAATTACAAGTGGGTGGTGTTATTAGCTGTAGCATGCTAGGGGATAGGCCCGTGTCTCTATCTAGACAGAGAAAATTGTATGTATATAAAGCTTTATCCACATCTGCTTGGGTAGGCCACCGCCCTGAGCCCCGACCTCCTACTCCCCCTTTTTGTTTACTGAGGGTAGCTTTCAAGGTACGATGGGCTCGCTCAACAATAGCCTGACCTGTGGGGTTATAGGGGATCCCTGTAACATGCTTAATGCCAAAGGATGTAAAAAAGGCAGTCATTTGTGTAGATAAATAGGCAGGCCCATTGTCAGTTTTAATGACGTGAGGGATCCCCACAGAGGCAAAACAATGGTACAGATGCTTAATAACTGATGGGGTGTTCTCCTTACTGGATACAGTGGCCATTATAAATTTGGAAAAAGTATCAATGCAGACATGGATAGTGACACGGCCAAGATGAGTGACATCCATTTGCCACAAATCATTGGGAAAAAGACCTCGTGGGTTAATCCCCTTACTGGGTGGAGGGGGGAGAAAAGGAACACAGCGCACACATCGCCTCACAATTTGTCGAGCCTGTTCACGAGTTAAACCATACAGGCGTCTCAGGGAGCTCGCTGGTAGGTGTAAAAAATCATGGGCTTGTTCAGGAGGGGTGAGGACTGGCAGTAGGGAGCACTGTAAGGCACGATCCGCTACATCATTGCCTTCAAAAATGCCTCCTGAAGTGGATTGATGAGAATAAACATGGAGAATGTAAAGGGGATTTTTTCGCTGCAACAAAATTTGCTGTAATTCCCTCAGGAGAGAGGATATGGTGGACTTATGAGGTTGGAGGACGGCGTCCTCTATGCATTTAAGAACCTTTACTGCATATAGACTATCAGAGATTATGTTTATAGGCTCAGGATATTTACTGCAAGCCTGGAGGATGGCAAAGAGCTCATTTTTCTGAGTAGAGTCATAGGGGGTTTCTAATACTGTTATTTCCTTGGAGGCCTCATGATAAATAGAGGCCTTATAGTTTTTTGTAGCATCAGTAAAAACATTTGAGCCTTGAACAGGTTCTCCCATAACCTTTCTTTGGGGTGGTACTAAGGTTATTTGCTCTAGCATAGGGAGAAGCAGACAGGAGGAATGAGGACTTATCTCGGCCCATTGGGAGCAATGTGCCCAAGACCAATAGGTTTGCATAATGGCTTCTCTCTGTCCAGGTTCAAAATTCAAGTAAAGTAAAGGTCGCTGTCCAGACAAGTGGACAGCCCTTTGTACTGCAGCTAAGGCTAGTTCTCCTAACATCTCATAATAATTTGGCAGTACCTTGTGAGCCTTCTTTGCATATACAAATTGTAACAATTTTGGACCTTGGTGTATAACACAAAAAGGACTCTGTTGATTGACCAAGGAGACCTCTATTCTACCTTTGGGGTCCCATCTGGCGGTCTGGGCCTGGGCAGCAAGTGAGAATATTTGGGACACTGCTGCCTTAGCAGCAGGAGTCCATGCCCGAGGGGAGTTTAAATCTGAATTTCCTTTTAATATATCATTTAAAGGCTGCATTACAGCAGGAGGAATGGGTGTGCGGGCCCTGAGCCATTGGATCTGTCCCACTAACTTTTGGAAGTGATTCAAAGTGGTTATCTTATCAAGCCCTAGTTCAGGAATTTGATTGCTAATAGAGACAGCCTCCATACGAAGGCCTAGGTATATAAGTGGGTAATTTTGTTGGACTTTGTCAGGGGCCACCACCAAACCATAATGAGCAAGTGCAGAGACAGTTTCTTTTACTAATCTTGCTAGTGTCTCATGACTGCTGGTGGCTAATAAAATATCGTCCATATAGTGAAGTATTGTGGCTTTAGGCCATTTGTCCCTGATAGGGTCCAGCACTCTTCCCACATAAGCCTGACATAAGGTGGGACTGCAGCACATTCCTTGGGGCAGGACCTTCCACTGATATCTTAAATCTGGTCCTGCATTATTGGTAGTGGGTATGGTAAAGGCAAATCTCTTTCTATCTTCTGGGGATAATGGGATAGAGAAAAAACAATCTTGGATGTCTATGACTGTCACAGGCCATCCAGAAGGCACTAAATTAGGAGAGGGAAGGCCAGGCTGTAGGGTTCCCATGGGCTCTAGGGTGGTGTTAACCACCCTGAGATCTATTAACATTCAAAATTTCCCTGATTTCTTTTTTATTACAAACACTGGGCTGTTCCAGGGGCTGGATGTGGGCTCAATGTGCCCCACCTGTAACTGGTGCTGCACTATGTCACGTAAAGCCTGGGCTTTCTCTGCAGGGAGGGGCCATTGGGGTACCCAGACTGGGTTATTAGATCTCCATGTTAGAGGAGTGGGTCTGATACAATAAAATTTTTCTTGTTGCCCAACGGCCCCAATTAAAAATCCTGCGGGGGTGGTATATAAACAGATGCACCACAAGCCTTCAAAATATCTCTTCCCCATAAATTGTATCTCAAACCAGCAACCACTGGGGTCGATTTGGAAAATTCGCTTGCTGTAAAGGGGAAGTCCGAACCACCAGGTAAAGTAGATTTTCCTGATGCAGACCCGAGGGCGCATTCTGAGGGGGTGGAGCTTCCATCTGGTAAGCTTGCTAAGGGGCTCTCCTTGCCCCACCTCCCAACTGGCTTGCAGCATTCTTTAGCATAATGGCCGGATTTGTTACAATTGTAACAAATTGCCTTAGGGCAGGCCCCACCAGATTTCTGGCTGCATTGTGCCTTAAAACGACTGGCTTTCCCACATAGATAGTACAATTTAGTCTGTTTTGTTTTCAGCACCTCTGATAGTCCTCTCCAAACGGCTGCCTGGAGGCAGGCCACGAAATCCAGGAAGCTTTTATCAGGACCCTTTTTAATCTTGGTCAGGGAGGGCTTTTGTTTCCCCAAAGCCTGAATCTTACTAAAAGCCCAAAGGGCACATTGGGAAACAGCTGCAAAGGCTGTATTTAGTGCCTCTTTTAACTCCTTAAACTTCTTCCATTCTAAAGGGGCCCAGGTCCTCCCTCCGTTGGTTAAGTGTGGGGGAGGGGGCCGTCTCTCCACGTGGCTTTCCTTGCTACGGTTTCTTGCTCTCTCCCGGCTACTGCTCTCCCGCTCCTGCCCTCCTGCTCGGCCTTGCTTTCTTTTCTCTTGATCATTTTCCCATTTCCTGTTTCCAGTGACCTCTGTTTCACTCCCTGAGTCTGTCTCACTCCTAGACTCTTCCTCACTACTAATTTCTGCTTCTTTCACTCTTTTATACACTTCTTTCCCTTGCACTTCCCGATCCGGGACCTTACCAAACAACTGTCCCATCCTCCTTCCTTAGCCCTATCGGCTAAGGGTCTCGTCTCTCTTCCCGCAACCAGACCAGCTGGTCCACGGGGCCTCTGGCCTATTTCCTCCGCCCCACGTTGGGCGCCACT
>NW_020948901.1:0-2092 GCF_900497805.2 Vombatus ursinus | reverse complement strand
ATATGGTGAGCAATGTAATAAATGCCCATTGGTGGATCAATGCTACACTTACTTATCACTATACATGTTGTTTCCCCAGTAGAATCTATGTCCCCTGACGGCAGGGACTTTTTCATTCTGTCTTCATATGCTGAGTACCTAGCAGTGTCTGACACATAGTAGGTGCTTATTTGCTTAAAAAATTTTGAGTTGAGTTGTATTGAGCATACTAAATTCAACGCCTTTGGTCTATTTGTCTATTGTGAGCAAAGAGCTCCTGAAACCACAAATGGCTATAGAAATGTGAGCTATTATTTTCATTACTAATATTATCAAGCCAAAAGATGCTTGGATATTCCAGAATCCAGTCAATCAGCAAATATTTCTTATGTACCTACTAAGTACCAAGACATGGATACAAAAAACAAAATTGGTAAATTCCCTGCCCTCAAGGTGCTTACAGTTATCCAGGAGAAACATGATGCCCATATATTGAATTATACAAAATAATTAAAAGAATAGCAGAAAAAGGCACTAGGATCTGGTAATCAGGAGAGACTTTGTGTAGAAGAAGGATGCACTGAAGCTAAGCTTTGGAGGAAACTGAGTATTCTAAGAGTGAGGGGTTAAAAGGGAGCATGTTCTAGGCATGAGGGACATGAGAGATGGACTCTCGAATCTAAAGACATGTAAGAAAATGACAGTTTGTCTGAACCATGATGTATGTGGAAGAGAATAATGTGTAATGAGTGAGGGAGAGGATGGAAGCTGGGCTTCACTCAGATTTAGGGCTGCCAATTGCTTTGGGCAAAGGGAGTTTAGGAGAGAGGATGTTTTTATATATTATTGTTATTATTATAATACCTCTGGAGGAACTTGCATGTTCTTAATTTATTGGTCATGACATCTACTACCAAAGCAGTCTATGAATTATCAATGAATTCTTAGGTCTCTGACTCTTAAATTCTCATGTTCTCTAGAAGACAGTTGAGAGTTTGTGGTAAAGGGAATAAGGAAAAGTAGAGGAATTGCACTGTCCCGTCTGATTAGGATTTCTTCTCTCAACCAGGAAACTTTCCTCATGATAGAAACTAACCCTTGTCGACATGAGAAAATTTGACTCATTCATCTAGAATTTATACCGGTGGAAAATGAGAAACATCCAGCCATTATTTACTATGGATATGAAACTCCCTTAGCCTTGCACACTTGGTGCTAATCTGGATTTCGTAGAATCATAGTTTTAGAGCTGGAGGGAACCTTGGAGATTATCTAGTCTAAATCCCTCATTTTTCAGATGAGTAGTCGAAGATCCAAAGAAATGTAATAAGTTGCCCAGGGCCAGACAGCTAATAAGTTCCAGAGCTGGGATTTGACCCCAGGCCCTCTGACACCTAATTCAGTGCTCTTTCTTCTCAAGAAGATAGAAAGGGTATTTTATCTATTCCACCATGGCCCTCTAACCTACCAATCAAAATACCCCTCTCCCTGATCACAACTCCCCCATGGGTGAATGTGCATTTTTTGAGGCAGGGGATGTTTTTGTTTTGTATTTCTGTCCCCAGCATTTAGCACAATGCTTGGTACATGGTAAGCACTCTGTTAATCATGCTTCATAAACTCATTCATTCTATTGTAAAATTGTTCTATTTTTATCCAAGAATAGAGGTGAATTTTCAAAAGATCATTTAATAGATATAGAGCTGGAAGGGACCTCAGAGGTCATCCAACCCAAATGCCTCACTCTTCAGATGAGGAAACTGAGGCCCAGAGAGTTCAACTGACATGTTCATGATCACTTAAGTAGATCCAGCTTTAAATTGAAGTAGGACTGGGTGCAGGGACAGGAGGACCTGTGGGGTAAGGGAAAATCAGTCAATACACATTTATTAAAGGCTTACTAAGTGCCAGGCACTGTGCTAAGTGCTGGAGACACACAATAAGGCAAAAAAAGATTACTGGACAAAGAGTCTAAAGAGCTCACTTGATATTACTTGTTAGCTGCATAAGCCTGAGTCCTCACCCTCTCAGAGATTCTATTTTCATTCATTCATGAGTGAATTCAATTCTCTGTTTGTCTTTTAAGGCCCAACATGATCTACTTCCAGCCTCT
>NW_020948900.1:0-7595 GCF_900497805.2 Vombatus ursinus | reverse complement strand
GAATTTTTACAACCAGTATCTCTGATAAGGGCCTCATTTCTAAAATATATAGAGAATTAAGTCAAATTTATAATACAAGTCATTTCCCAACTAATAAATAGTCAAAGGTTATGAACAGGCAAGTTTTCAGAGGAAGAAACTAAAGCCATCTATAGTCATATGAAAAAATGCTCTAAATCACTACTGATTAGAGAAATGCAAATCAAAACAATTCTCAGGTACTACATCACACCTAACAGACTGGCCAACATGACAAAACAGGAAAATGATAAATGTTGGAGATGTGGGAAAATTGGAACACTAATGCATTGTTGGTGGAGTTGTGAAATGATCTAACCATTTTGGAAAGCAATTTGGAACTATGCCCAAAGGGCTATAAAATTGTGCATACCCTTTGACCCAGCAATAGCACTTTTAGGGCTGAATCACAAAGAGATCACAAAAATGGGAAAAGGACACACATGTACAAAAATATTTATAGCAACTCTTTTTGTGGTGGCAAAGAATTGGAAATTGAGAGGATGCCCATCAACTGGGGAATGGCTGAACAAGTTGTGGTATATGAATGTAATGGAATACTATTGTGGTATAAGGAACGATGAGCGGGCAGACTTCAGAAAAACCTGGAAAGACTTGTACAGACTGATGCTGAGTGAAGTGACCAGAACCAGGAGAATGTTATACACAGTAACAGCCATGCTGTGCAATGACTAACGTTGACAGACTTAGCCCTTCTCAGCAATGTAAGGATCCAAGACATCTCCAAAAGTTTCATGATGGAAAATGCTATCCACATCCAAAGAAAGAATTACGGAGTTTGAATGCAGATTGAAGCATACTATTTATTACTTTTTTTCTTCTGTTTTGTTTTGTTTCCTCTTTCTGGTGGTACCTCCAATTGTTTCTAATTCTTCTTTACAACATCACTAAGTGAAAATATGTTTAACAGGAATGTATATGTATAGCCTATATCAGATTGCATGCCAACTTGGGGAGGGAGGAGGGGAGGGAGGGAAGAAAAATTTGAAACTCAAAAGCTTATGGAAGTGATTGCTGATAAATCAAAATAAATAAAAAAAAATTTAAATACAAATCCTGAAAATTAAGACATTAACAAAACTGAAAGCCCAAAAATATTGAATACTAAATAAAACTAGGAGTCAGAGGTAACTTCCGAAATACCAAATCCACTAATTTTCTTATTTATCATCCTTTTCTACTATACTGACTCACATAATTTTTCCTCTCTATGTTTAGGAGATAGACACTCTTAGTTTTCTTCCTCAGACTCCAAATTCAGCACTTTGCTATATCAAGCTAACTCTTCTATTTAATATGGTTATCATTAAAGATATTTCTGATTTATTATATGAAACATTAAAGCTAAAAGATACACTAAAATAAGGATTTGTTCCTCAAGATTTATTAAAGTTAGATGTACTCAGGCTAAGCACAGAAAATTCATTACAAAACTAATATTGCAGAATCACTAAATATCAGATCTGTATATCACTTTTCCAGTTAGAAGAAATATTTAAATCTAAGACCCTAGTATGAATCAAAATGAAATATCAACTCAATTAGCTTGTGTATAAAAAAGGTTTTTCCACACAATACTATTTAGTACTTCACTCTTCCATTTATCAGTACATTTCACACTCTACCACAAGAATATTTTCAGTCAGAAAAAAAACCTCAAACATGATTTTTAAAAACAGATTTTATTAATGTCTTCTGTTTTTTACATCACCACAGTTTCTTTCCTCCAGTATCCCTCCAATCTCCATCCCCCTCCATGAGAGCTATTCCATATAACAAACAGTATCTTTAAAGGCAAAAAGGAAAAAAAAAGAAAGAAAAAAATCAGCATGTTCTATCAATATATCCAAAAAAATCTGTGCAATGTGAAATATTTGCAGACCTCCCACCTCTGCAGAGGGGTGAGTTGGGAGGGTCTCCTCATAGTTTTTTTTTTCAAGTCATGCTTGTTCTCTATAATTTTGCTACACTCATTTCTGATTTGTGGGAAGGGGGTAGTTCCTTCCATTTGCACTGTTGTAATCAATGTTGTAATCAATTGTTTTCCTGGCTCTGCTTACTTCACTCTGCCTCAATTCATGTAGATCTTTCCTATGCTTCTCTGTATTCATCATTTTCATCATTTCTTACGGCACAGTAACACCATTCTGTTCTAAGACAATTTTAAGAAGGGAGTGTAAAAGGAACAAAATAGTGTAGAAAGGAAGAAGGGGTTAGAAAGTAATATTTCTCACAACTGGAATATATTGAGAAGAGTATCCAAATAAACATGGAAGAAAGTGTTGGGTAAAGAGACATCTGATGAATCCCACTCACATATGAACTGGACAAAGAAGAGTTGAACACATATACACACATCGTTTTATGTAGAAACATATCAAACTCCAAAGAAAAACAAATGGGTGGGCAGTGTTAAGAGACAGGACAATCCCAAGGAGGAAATAGTCTTAAGCCAAACAAACTTCCTGATGCAGAAGGGGGGATTGAGAAGGGAGGGAATCTAGAATCTAAGGAGGCACACATCAGTTGAGAAATGACTGAACAAACTATAGCATATTAATGTAAAGGAATAGTATTACCTCATAAAAATGACAAATGACAGAGAATTATGTCATGAGAAATGACAAATAAAAGACAATTTCAGAAAATTCTGAAGAATATTATGAACTGATACAGAGTGAAGTGAGAAGAACCCAAAGAACAATTTATACAAAGACAACAACACCAGAAAGAAAAACTTTGAAAGACTGAAAAACTATGACCAAAATAATAATCAATCATGACTCCAAAAGACCTATGATGAAACTTGTTACTCACTTCCTGACATAAGACTCAAGGTGCAGAAAGACACACATATTTTTTGAACACCACCACTGTATAAATTAATTTCGCTTGATTATGCTTACTTGTTACAAAACTTTTTTTTTTTTTACTTCTTGGTTTTTTAATAGGGGAAGGTAGTAGTAATAGTGATGCCAACAAAAAAAAAAAAAGGTCCACTGAAATGTTTTTTTAAAATGCATGGAAAAGAAAAGTTCAGAAGCAAATATATACAAGTAGGACAGTTTTGAAAGTAAAGTGTAGAATTTATTATATTCTTTTTTAAAAGCAATATGAAAAGCAAATTTATGGTTTCATATGCTCTTTCAGTGTTCGATGTTTATAAATCCTCTTTTTGGTGTTTTCTAAATTCAAAATTCAAAATTATTTTGATAATCAGTGGTTTGACCTAAATGACATCTTCTCTAGGATTAATTTTCAAAATAAAAGTCCAATACAGAATCAGGAGTTAGATACATTTGCATACAATCATACAAAGTGTACATCCTACACTCAAACACATTTAACCTTTCATTGTATATTACAGAGAATTTCAATGAAGACTGAAACTACCAAAACAATAGACATTCTGTATTTTCATAAACAACCATAATTTCCCTAGCTTTTGTTAGCCAGCTTAGAGTATAAATGAAGAGATTTGCCAGAAGTATAATAATCTCTGGTAACTACAACATTCTATCACAAAAGAATATAAAATTCTCAATAATACTATAAAATGAGAAGTACTTAGTAAACCAATTTCCACTATAAAACATACAAGTTAAATGTATGAAATTACATAACTTTTTAAAGGGGTATTGTCATAGTCAAAAACATTCCACACCATTAGAAAAGAGAACAAATTCTAAGCAGTACTATTGTTTTGGCTCTATTTAGCAAAAATAAATTCCTCCTTCTATATTTTTACCTGATCCTCAGTTTACCAATAATTAAAGGAAGAGTGGGGGAAATATTTCTGATGCTGTCCAGCTGACTTAGAAGAAGAGAGAAAGAATGGGATGTACAATTCCCAAGAGTGGTCCCAGATCAACAACCTAAATAAAGAAAATCTTAAGGTCTTAGGTTTCAAGAATCCTGGTGAAAGGAGGAAAAGTGGAGTGAGAACCAGACCTCTATCACTCCTAAAATCTATATACATAAATCTCAAAGTTTCAGACCCTATTTTACCTCTTTTAGTTTTTTCAACACTCTCACAGCAGCTACTATGATTGAGGGGAAAAAAGGGAGGTAATTCTAGACATTACTGTTTGCTTATCCCCTTCCACTACTAAAAAATACCTTTTCCTTATGTAAAGAATATTATAAATGGTAACAATATGAAATGTCAAAACTATGGGGAAATTTTTTTAACAAAATGGATTAGAGAAAATCTGGGGGAAATGAAAAATATGTATCATGCTATTTTAGGCCACTTTACAGCTCTGTCACTTTATAACTGTAGGAACACTAAAAATCTATTGCATATAACTTGGTTTTCTCATAAAATTATGTTTAACATATTAATTTTAAAAGTAAAGCTTACATATGCTTGTTTTTAAGGAATCTCTCTCTAGATCCCATGGCAAAGAGGTATCAGGTTACAATTTCCTTCCAACCTCCATATCTTTACAACCTCTTTTGTTAATTGATTCATTCAAACATTTACTCAAGGCATGATGACAGATACAATAATGAACACAATACAGTCTCTGCCCAACTCCATATCTTGAATCTTTTGAACAAACAAGAATGTATTCCCAATCTCTATTAATAAACACACAAACAGGTCATACCAAAGTCAGAGACTACTTCAAGTCCGCTGAGATATAATCAGAGCAAATCACATTTACCAACTTTTATATCAAAAGTCATCACACAAAGAGTGTAGTCAATTGTTTCTCATGAGAATTATGCCTCCACGAGCAGAAATATTTTAAAGTATTGTCTATTGTCCTCAGTGTACAGAACTTGTGAGGTTCTGAACCTGAAGACAGCTTTTCATAAAATCTTATAATTGCATAGTTTCTGGAAATCATTCTGAAGGAGAAAAGGCCAGGTTATAATATGTAGACACTTGAAGAAACATTTTGTTCCCCATAATTCCTAAATTTCCCTTTGTAAAAGAGGAAAAATGGCATGTCACTTTTCCATATACTCATATCCTTGCCACCTGTCTCCAATAACCTAAGTTAGGCACTTGAAATACAGCTAAGAACATAGCACATTTACAACAGTATTATTTTCTATTGTTTTAATTGAAAGTTTAAAGTATTTCAAACACAATGCTGATTAGCTCTCAACTACTTTTTTAAAAATAATTTAGGTAGGAAAATGTAGTTTAAATTCTAAAATTTATAAATAATCTTCAGAGAACTCTTTTACCTCCAGTGCTTTCTTCTCTCCAAATTAATTAATCTCCATTATTTCAAGAAATCATAGTGTTGTATAACTTGGGACTTTGATCTGCTCCATGGCCAAAGAGTGTTTCCCAAAGGCAAATCATATAACAAAATGTGTACTCTTAGTCACAAAGTGGTCAGGGTAAGAAATTACAGGAGAGGAAGTGTGGTATAAATTTTAATTTCGAGTCAGAAGGCTTGGATCTATGCTACCTCTGAGACTCTGGAAAAATCACTTAGCCTCAATAAGCTTCAATCAGGAACTCACATGGGAGTCATGGAGACCTGGATTCAACTCCTGCTTTCAACATTTACTTGCTACCTGTAGCCTCATTTTCCATTTCTATAAAAGTGGAAATAAATACCTATATTACAGCTATACTCAAGGCTTAAATGAGAAGTATAATGTGCTTTTGAAA
The DNA here is from genome assembly GCF_900497805.2 of Vombatus ursinus. Lineage (NCBI taxonomy): Eukaryota > Metazoa > Chordata > Mammalia > Diprotodontia > Vombatidae > Vombatus > Vombatus ursinus. The sequence continues at coordinate 1,918 of NW_020948900.1, read as the reverse complement.
ACATCAAAGGCAAGGTCTAGTATTATTATCGTTATTATTCAATATGAGGGATGAGCTAAACGAGCTCTGTGGTACCTTCCAACTTTGAAACCTAACATTAAGAAATCCAGGGGGAATCCAGGGGGAAGCGAGGTGGTGCAGTGGATAGAACACCAGCCCTGAAGTCAGGAGGACCTGAGTTCAAATCCTGCTTCAAACCAAACACTTGACACTTACTAGCTGTGTGACCATGGGCAAGTCACTTAACCCCAATTGCCTAAAAAAAAAAAAAAAAAAGAAATCCACCACTAAAACAAGCACATGTACTTATGTGTGCATGTGTATGTGGGTATAATACATGATGTACAATTATATATGTACAACACCAAATATATTAAAGACAGACCATTTTTAACCCTCAAAATAACCATTTATATATACATATATATGTACATATATACATGTTCCATGAATGGCAAAGCATTACTATTTCAATTACTAAACTTTCTTCATAAATTCTATTTAAATTGTTGGAAGGGTTATAGAAAGACAGGTACTCTAATGTACTATTAGTGAAGTTATGAATTGGTCCAGCCATCCTGGAAAGCAATTTAGAATAATGCAGATAAAATGACTAAAATATACATACCCTTTGACCCAGAGATTGCACTTAGAGGCATGTAACTCACAGAAGTCACTGACAAAAAGAAAGTCTCCATATATGCAACATACGTAGCAACATTTTATGTTATCAAAACAATTGAAAAATAGATGCCCATAAATTGGGGAATGAATAAACAAACTGTTCCATGAATATAATGGAATATTACTGTGCCATAAGAAACAACATTGAAAGACAATATGAATTAATGCAAAGTGAAGTAAGCAGAGAAAGGAAAACAACATGCACAATAAATACAAAAATGTAAACGAAAAGAATAATCAAAAAGCAATCCAAACAATGCTGAGGTACTATAAAGAACAAGTTTTGCCCCACAGGAGAGGTATGAGGAAACACCTCCTCCTCCTCCTCTCTGCAGAAGCAAGAGTACATGGGTATGGAATACTGAACATAATATCAGATTTTTTCACTGTGTTGATTGGTATTTCAAAATTCTTTGTCTTAAGAGATGGTTCTTTTGGGGCAGCTTTGGCCTTGAAGTCTGGAGGACCTGAGTTCAAATTTGACCTCAGACACTTGACACTGTCTAACTGTGCAACCCTGAGCAAGCCACTAACCCCAATGCTTCACTACAAAAAAGAGAGAAGGAGGGAGGGAGATGGAGTGGGGGAGAGGGAGAGGGAGGGAGAGGGAGGGAGAGAGAGGGAGAGGGAGGGAGAAAGAGAGAGAGAGAGAGGGCTCTTTGGAAGAGGGGAAAGGAAGTAATACAAGGAGAAATGTAGGTGATATAAAAACAAAAGAAATCTACCAAATTCTTTTTATGATTCAAATATGGTGCTGATACCTAAACCAGGAAGAGTCAAAACAGAGAAAGAAAATTATAGACCAATTTCCCTAATGAATACAGATGCAAAAATTTTAAACAAAATATTAGCAAATAGATTACAGCAACTTATCACAAGAATAATATAGTATAACCAGGTAGAATTTATACCAGGAATGCAGGGCTGGTTCAATATTAGGAAAATTATTACCATAATTGATTATATCAACAACTAAACTAACAGAAACCACATGATCACCTCAATAGATGCAGAAAAAGCTTTTGACAAAATACAATGTCCATTCCTATTAAAAACACTAAAGAGCAAAGGAATAAACAGAGTCTTTCTTAAAATAATAAGGAGCATCTACCTAAAGCCTTCAGCAAGCATTATACGTAATGGGGACAAGTTAGAAGCATTTCCAGTAAGATTGGGGGTGAAACAAAGATGTCCATTATCACCACTGTTGTTCAATATTGTACTAGAAACATTA
>NW_020948899.1:0-1168 GCF_900497805.2 Vombatus ursinus | reverse complement strand
GATGTCCATTATCACCACTGTTGTTCAATATTGTACTAGAAACATTAGCTTTAGCAATAAGAGAAGAAAAAGAAATTGAAGGTATTAGAATAGGCAAAAAAGAAACAAAGCTATCACTCTTGGCAGATGACATGATGATATACTTAGAGAATCCTAGAGAATCAAGTAAAAAACTACTTGAAATAATAAACAACTTTAGCAAAGTTGCAGACTATAAAATAAACCCACATAAATCATCAGCATTTCCATATATTACCAACAAAGCCCAACAGCAAGAGACAGAAAGAGAAATTCCATTTAAAGTTACAGTAGACATTATAAAATATTTAGGAGTCTACCTCCCAAAACAAACCCAGGAACTCTATGAACACAATTACAAAACACTTTTCACACAAATAAAGTCAGATCTAAATAGCTGGAAAAACATCAGTTGCTCATAGGTAGGCTGAGTAAAAATGACAATTCTACCTAAGCTTATTTACTTATTCAGTACCATACCAATCAAACTACCCAAAAATTATTTTAAAGAGCTAGAAAAAATAATAACAAGATTTATTTGGAAGAACAAAAGGTCCAGAATATCAAGGGAACTAATGAAAAGAAATGCAGGGGAAGGTGGCCTAGCCATTCCAGATCTTAAATTGTATTATAAAGCAGCAATCATCAAAACTACTTGATACTGGCTAAGAAATATAGTAGTGAATCAGTGGAATAGGTTAGGTATGCAAGACACAGTAGTCAATGACTATAAAAATGTGCGGTTTGATAAACCCAAAGACCCCAACATCTAAGATAAGAACTCACTATCTGACAAAAATTGATGAGAAAACTGGAAAAGAGTATGGCAGAAACTAGGCATAGACCAAAATCTCACACTATATACCAAAATAAAGTCAAAATGGGTTCATGATTTAGATATAAAGGCTGATACTCTAAGCAAACTGGGAGAGCAAGGAATAGCTTACCTATCAGATCTACGGAGAACAGAAGAATTCATGACCAAACAGGAGATAGAGAACATTACGAGAAGCAAAATGGATAACTTTGATTACATTAAATTGAAAAGTTTTTGCACAAAGCCAATGCAACCAAGATTTGGAGGGAAGTAGAAAACTGGGAAAGAATTTTTACAACCAGTATCTCTGATAAGGGCCTCATTTCTAAAATA
>NW_020948898.1:0-1316 GCF_900497805.2 Vombatus ursinus | reverse complement strand
TTCAAAAATCAGTAGTTATAAATTCAAGGATGTTCAGTGGTAGTACACTTTTCTTTAAATGAATGCAAGTTTGAGTGTATCCATGTAGGTAAAAATATGTAATAACTGTATTCATGCATATACATATTGGACCTCCTGTTTAGTTCAGTGAAGAAAAAGTAGAATATTTGAGAACCTTTGACAGTTCCACTTTTTCTCAAAGAGTAGAGCTCTGATTTAGAGGTGGGATACAAAGAGAAACAGATTCTCTCCCATGGTAAATCACCAGGGATTCTACTTGTAAATAATTGAAGTGACAGCAAGGGAGAAGGGAAAGCACTGGATGGGAAGTCTGAACATTGTCTTCCCTTTGTAGCTTATTTCCTGTGTGAATTTAATCCCTTTGGGCTTCAGTTTCCTTATCTTTAAAAGGAGGTTGGACTAAATGGCCTCAAAGCTGTTTTCCAGGTCTAAACTTCTGATCCCAAATGCCAAGGAACTCCTGTGGTGTTCAAATTCTGAGAATATCAGGGTAAAACTGAAGTTGCTAGAAAAGTTGAAAATATTCACAGTATTTATGTACCCATACTATGTTAACTGCCCTCTTTGATATAAGGAAAAACCTATATCACTTATCTTTTGAATTTGTTATTTTAGAATATGGTAGTTGTAAATTATAATTTGTGATCATATATTTGAATAATTATAATTAGCATTTGTATGGTGCTTTACAGTTTATAGTATCCCTGGGAAGTAAATGTAACAGGTATTATTACCCCATTTTATAGAGAAGGAAACAAATTCAGATTGTTATAATTATGTGCCCAGGTTCACATAGCTAATAAGCGACAGCCAGAACTGAATTCAAGTATTCTGACATTGTTTATTGTTATTTTTATATAGTACTAGTCTTCTTATAATAAAAATCTATGTTTGCATAGTATTTCACTATTTTGAAATGTTTTTGACATGTATTATTTTATTCCTTGCAAAAATCACATGAGGTACAAAGTGAGAACAATGAGTATCCCCATTTTATAAATGAAATTGAGGTTCAAATAGCTAATTTGCCCATGGTCACATGATAAGTACTAGAGCTGGGATTTAAACCTAGGCCTTTTGACCTCAGACCTAATATATGATAAATGGGAAAACAAGGTGCTTTCATATATATGTGTGTGTATATACAAGGAGTAAGAAGTAAGAAGGCTGGAAAGGTAGAAGGGGCTTAGTTTATGAAGGGCTTTGAATACTAAACAAAGGATTTCATATTTGATCTGGGAGGTGCTAAGAAGCCATTGGAATTTATTGAGTAGGAGAGATGACATGATCAGACC
>NW_020948897.1:0-1316 GCF_900497805.2 Vombatus ursinus | reverse complement strand
GGTCTGATCATGTCATCTCTCCTACTCAATAAATTCCAATGGCTTCTTAGCACCTCCCAGATCAAATATGAAATCCTTTGTTTAGTATTCAAAGCCCTTCATAAACTAAGCCCCTTCTACCTTTCCAGCCTTCTTACTTCTTACTCCTTGTATATACACACACATATATATGAAAGCACCTTGTTTTCCCATTTATCATATATTAGGTCTGAGGTCAAAAGGCCTAGGTTTAAATCCCAGCTCTAGTACTTATCATGTGACCATGGGCAAATTAGCTATTTGAACCTCAATTTCATTTATAAAATGGGGATACTCATTGTTCTCACTTTGTACCTCATGTGATTTTTGCAAGGAATAAAATAATACATGTCAAAAACATTTCAAAATAGTGAAATACTATGCAAACATAGATTTTTATTATAAGAAGACTAGTACTATATAAAAATAACAATAAACAATGTCAGAATACTTGAATTCAGTTCTGGCTGTCGCTTATTAGCTATGTGAACCTGGGCACATAATTATAACAATCTGAATTTGTTTCCTTCTCTATAAAATGGGGTAATAATACCTGTTACATTTACTTCCCAGGGATACTATAAACTGTAAAGCACCATACAAATGCTAATTATAATTATTCAAATATATGATCACAAATTATAATTTACAACTACCATATTCTAAAATAACAAATTCAAAAGATAAGTGATATAGGTTTTTCCTTATATCAAAGAGGGCAGTTAACATAGTATGGGTACATAAATACTGTGAATATTTTCAACTTTTCTAGCAACTTCAGTTTTACCCTGATATTCTCAGAATTTGAACACCACAGGAGTTCCTTGGCATTTGGGATCAGAAGTTTAGACCTGGAAAACAGCTTTGAGGCCATTTAGTCCAACCTCCTTTTAAAGATAAGGAAACTGAAGCCCAAAGGGATTAAATTCACACAGGAAATAAGCTACAAAGGGAAGACAATGTTCAGACTTCCCATCCAGTGCTTTCCCTTCTCCCTTGCTGTCACTTCAATTATTTACAAGTAGAATCCCTGGTGATTTACCATGGGAGAGAATCTGTTTCTCTTTGTATCCCACCTCTAAATCAGAGCTCTACTCTTTGAGAAAAAGTGGAACTGTCAAAGGTTCTCAAATATTCTACTTTTTCTTCACTGAACTAAACAGGAGGTCCAATATGTATATGCATGAATACAGTTATTACATATTTTTACCTACATGGATACACTCAAACTTGCATTCATTTAAAGAAAAGTGTACTACCACTGAACATCCTTGAATTTATAACTACTGATTTTTGAA
>NW_020948896.1:0-1396 GCF_900497805.2 Vombatus ursinus | reverse complement strand
TTCAAAAATCAGTCAATAAACATTTTTAAAGCACATTTTTTAAGTGCTACTAGTTGTGTTAAGTGTTGGGAATACAAAAAAAGGCAAAAGAGTCCCTGCCCAAGGGGACCTTAATTAAACGGAGGAGGGAACATACAAACAACTATGTACAAAAAAGCTACATATGGAATAAATAAGAAATAATCAACAGAGGGAAGGTACCAGAATTAAAAGCGTTTGAGAAAGGCTTCCTGTGAAATTTGGAATTTTAGCTGGGACTTGAAGGAATCTAGGGAAGCTAAGAGGGGAGAAAAGAGAAGGGAGAGCATTCCATACATGAAGGACAGCTGGTGAAAATGCCTGGAGTTGAGAGATGATCCCTTCGTGAACCAATTCATCTCTACAATGTCCTCCATTCTTTAACCCCTGGTCCCTTATCATTTTGCAGATTATGCCTTGCCAAGCCTCAGCCTTGCATCATTTCCACCATTCACCTCCTTCACTCCTATACATGTGCTGCTGAATGGAGAAAATCACATAATCATTCTGAGTCTACTACAGGTTTATGTTACACAACCACAACTGGGCCCTCACTGCTGCTAGGCAAATCCAGTGGTCTTCTCTCAATTCTCATTCCCCTTGATTTCTGCAGTTGTAGATAAGCTCTTTGATCAACTTCACATTGTCAGTCACCCTCTTCTCCTTAACATGCTCTTCTCTCGTGGTTTTCTGGATACCACTCTCTCCTAGTTCTCCTCCCATCTGACCATTTCTTTGTTTGATCCTCATCCAGATCACTCCCCCTTAACCATAGGTTTCTCTCAAGGTTCTATCCTGAACCTACTCTCCTCCCTCTTGGTGATTTTATTAACTCCCATGGATTTAATTACCATCTCTTCGCCCCGATGATTCTCAAATCTTCCTAACCTCTCTGCTGACCTCCAGTCTCAAATCTCCACTGCCTTTTAAACATCTCAAACTGGATGTCTAGTAGACATCTTAAGCTAAGTATGTCCAAAACAGAATTCATTACCTTTTCCTTCACAAGTCTTTCTCCCCTCCTGCTCCCCTTTCCCTATTACTATAGAGGACAACACTACCCTGTCCATCCTTCAGGCTTGCAAGCCAAGAATCATCCTTGACTCTTCACTATCTCTTACTCCCCACAACCCCACTCCTCATCTTCAATCTGTTACCAAGGTCTGTCAATTTTCACCTTTGCAACATCTCTTGAATATGTCTCCTTCTCTCCTTAGATACTGCCACCACTCTGGTGCAGGCTCTCATTAAATCCTCACATTGGACTACTGCAATAGCTTGCTGATGGGTCCGCCTGCCTCAAGTTTCTTCCCACTCCAATCCATCCTCTATGCAGCCACCAGAGTGATTTTCCTAAAGTGCAGGTCTGATCATGTCA
>NW_020948895.1:0-1396 GCF_900497805.2 Vombatus ursinus | reverse complement strand
TGACATGATCAGACCTGCACTTTAGGAAAATCACTCTGGTGGCTGCATAGAGGATGGATTGGAGTGGGAAGAAACTTGAGGCAGGCGGACCCATCAGCAAGCTATTGCAGTAGTCCAATGTGAGGATTTAATGAGAGCCTGCACCAGAGTGGTGGCAGTATCTAAGGAGAGAAGGAGACATATTCAAGAGATGTTGCAAAGGTGAAAATTGACAGACCTTGGTAACAGATTGAAGATGAGGAGTGGGGTTGTGGGGAGTAAGAGATAGTGAAGAGTCAAGGATGATTCTTGGCTTGCAAGCCTGAAGGATGGACAGGGTAGTGTTGTCCTCTATAGTAATAGGGAAAGGGGAGCAGGAGGGGAGAAAGACTTGTGAAGGAAAAGGTAATGAATTCTGTTTTGGACATACTTAGCTTAAGATGTCTACTAGACATCCAGTTTGAGATGTTTAAAAGGCAGTGGAGATTTGAGACTGGAGGTCAGCAGAGAGGTTAGGAAGATTTGAGAATCATCGGGGCGAAGAGATGGTAATTAAATCCATGGGAGTTAATAAAATCACCAAGAGGGAGGAGAGTAGGTTCAGGATAGAACCTTGAGAGAAACCTATGGTTAAGGGGGAGTGATCTGGATGAGGATCAAACAAAGAAATGGTCAGATGGGAGGAGAACTAGGAGAGAGTGGTATCCAGAAAACCACGAGAGAAGAGCATGTTAAGGAGAAGAGGGTGACTGACAATGTGAAGTTGATCAAAGAGCTTATCTACAACTGCAGAAATCAAGGGGAATGAGAATTGAGAGAAGACCACTGGATTTGCCTAGCAGCAGTGAGGGCCCAGTTGTGGTTGTGTAACATAAACCTGTAGTAGACTCAGAATGATTATGTGATTTTCTCCATTCAGCAGCACATGTATAGGAGTGAAGGAGGTGAATGGTGGAAATGATGCAAGGCTGAGGCTTGGCAAGGCATAATCTGCAAAATGATAAGGGACCAGGGGTTAAAGAATGGAGGACATTGTAGAGATGAATTGGTTCACGAAGGGATCATCTCTCAACTCCAGGCATTTTCACCAGCTGTCCTTCATGTATGGAATGCTCTCCCTTCTCTTTTCTCCCCTCTTAGCTTCCCTAGATTCCTTCAAGTCCCAGCTAAAATTCCAAATTTCACAGGAAGCCTTTCTCAAACGCTTTTAATTCTGGTACCTTCCCTCTGTTGATTATTTCTTATTTATTCCATATGTAGCTTTTTTGTACATAGTTGTTTGTATGTTCCCTCCTCCGTTTAATTAAGGTCCCCTTGGGCAGGGACTCTTTTGCCTTTTTTTGTATTCCCAACACTTAACACAACTAGTAGCACTTAAAAAATGTGCTTTAAAAATGTTTATTGACTGATTTTTGAA
>NW_020948894.1:0-1458 GCF_900497805.2 Vombatus ursinus | reverse complement strand
CTATGTAAATGTTCAGCCCGCCTCTTCAGGATCATGTCCTTATCACTGATCAGTGTGGCTCCATCAGTGCCGAGCAGTTGATATGCATCACAGGTCTGTGGCCCATAAATAGCCTTCAGGGCATCATAAAAGTGCTTTGGATTGTTACTGTCAGTGTAAAACTGAATCTCCTCTGCTTTTTTACTGAGCCAAGAATCCTGCATCTCTCTAAGCTTGGCTTGCACTTTACTTTTGATAGAGTTAAATGCTGCCTTCTTAGAGATAGATAAACTATTCTGCTGGTAAACCCTGTGGAGTTGTCATTTTTCGTTTAGCAGCTTCTGAATTTCCCCATCATTTTCAAAACATACGTTTGCATATGATATCTCCGCTGGACACCTCAGTGCCAGTGGGGCATCTGACACCTTCTTCTGCAGGCCTTATTTTTAACATACAACTTCAGCTATTTCTTGTCCTTTTAATGTTGCAAAAAGATTCTATTGACCTAAATTCAGCTACCAAGGGAATATAACTGCTATGACCTCATACCTGCAATTTTTGTCCCATTTTGGTTTTATTGTTGATTTGGACCAAATACAATGCTTTTCAACCAAAGAAGAATAACTGAAGATCATGAACAGAATCCCCAAATCCAATTTTAAATATATATTGGTTGGAACGTGTAGTTCTAGAATTTATCCATGTAAGCCAAAGTAGAGTAAAAAGGAAAATGGGGCCATGAATGAAAATCCCAGCGTATTTATTTGCTGTGAAAATTTAGGAAATAAATAGCTTCTTAAATCACCCCTCATTGATATCTGCAATAGCAACAAAACTTAAAAAACAAAAAAAAATTTAATATAAATCCTCTTACCTTTCCAGTCTTCTTACACCTTATACTATCTACTCCTTTGATCCAGTGTCGCTGGTCTCTTTGCTATTCCTTGAACAAGATACTACCATCTCTATTAATCAGTAAACATTTAATAAGTACCTAGTATATGTGCTAAGTACTGGGGATACAAAAAAAGGCTAAAGACAGTCATGCCCTCAAGGGGCTCACAATCCTATGGGGGAAAGAACATGCAAACAAATGTATACAAAGCACCTATAGATAGCAAATAACAGGGAAGGTATTAGAATTAAGAGGGGTTGGGAAAGTCCTATAAAAGATGGGATTTTAATAGGGACTTAAAAGGAAGCCTAGGAAGTCAGTAGGTGGAGTTGAGGAGAGAGAGTTTTTTAGGCATGGGGGAAAGCCAGAGAAAATGCCCAGAGCAAGAGATGGAATGTCTTATTTGGGAAACAGCCAGATGGCCACTGTCACTGGATTGAAGAGTACATAGCAAGACTGGAAAGGTAGAAGGGGCTTAGGTTATGGAGGGCTTTGAATACCAATCAAAGGATTTCATATTTGATCTGGGAGGTGATGAGAAGCCATTGGAATTTATTGAGTAGGAGAGATGACATGATCAGACC
>NW_020948893.1:0-1458 GCF_900497805.2 Vombatus ursinus | reverse complement strand
GGTCTGATCATGTCATCTCTCCTACTCAATAAATTCCAATGGCTTCTCATCACCTCCCAGATCAAATATGAAATCCTTTGATTGGTATTCAAAGCCCTCCATAACCTAAGCCCCTTCTACCTTTCCAGTCTTGCTATGTACTCTTCAATCCAGTGACAGTGGCCATCTGGCTGTTTCCCAAATAAGACATTCCATCTCTTGCTCTGGGCATTTTCTCTGGCTTTCCCCCATGCCTAAAAAACTCTCTCTCCTCAACTCCACCTACTGACTTCCTAGGCTTCCTTTTAAGTCCCTATTAAAATCCCATCTTTTATAGGACTTTCCCAACCCCTCTTAATTCTAATACCTTCCCTGTTATTTGCTATCTATAGGTGCTTTGTATACATTTGTTTGCATGTTCTTTCCCCCATAGGATTGTGAGCCCCTTGAGGGCATGACTGTCTTTAGCCTTTTTTTGTATCCCCAGTACTTAGCACATATACTAGGTACTTATTAAATGTTTACTGATTAATAGAGATGGTAGTATCTTGTTCAAGGAATAGCAAAGAGACCAGCGACACTGGATCAAAGGAGTAGATAGTATAAGGTGTAAGAAGACTGGAAAGGTAAGAGGATTTATATTAAATTTTTTTTTGTTTTTTAAGTTTTGTTGCTATTGCAGATATCAATGAGGGGTGATTTAAGAAGCTATTTATTTCCTAAATTTTCACAGCAAATAAATACGCTGGGATTTTCATTCATGGCCCCATTTTCCTTTTTACTCTACTTTGGCTTACATGGATAAATTCTAGAACTACACGTTCCAACCAATATATATTTAAAATTGGATTTGGGGATTCTGTTCATGATCTTCAGTTATTCTTCTTTGGTTGAAAAGCATTGTATTTGGTCCAAATCAACAATAAAACCAAAATGGGACAAAAATTGCAGGTATGAGGTCATAGCAGTTATATTCCCTTGGTAGCTGAATTTAGGTCAATAGAATCTTTTTGCAACATTAAAAGGACAAGAAATAGCTGAAGTTGTATGTTAAAAATAAGGCCTGCAGAAGAAGGTGTCAGATGCCCCACTGGCACTGAGGTGTCCAGCGGAGATATCATATGCAAACGTATGTTTTGAAAATGATGGGGAAATTCAGAAGCTGCTAAACGAAAAATGACAACTCCACAGGGTTTACCAGCAGAATAGTTTATCTATCTCTAAGAAGGCAGCATTTAACTCTATCAAAAGTAAAGTGCAAGCCAAGCTTAGAGAGATGCAGGATTCTTGGCTCAGTAAAAAAGCAGAGGAGATTCAGTTTTACACTGACAGTAACAATCCAAAGCACTTTTATGATGCCCTGAAGGCTATTTATGGGCCACAGACCTGTGATGCATATCAACTGCTCGGCACTGATGGAGCCACACTGATCAGTGATAAGGACATGATCCTGAAGAGGCGGGCTGAACATTTACATAG
>NW_020948892.1:0-2965 GCF_900497805.2 Vombatus ursinus | reverse complement strand
AATGGTGGCAGTGTCTAAGGAGAGAAGGAGGGTTTCCTGAAGGCAGGACATGTCTTAATTATCTTTGGATCATGCTCCAAGGTTTTAGAGTCAGAAGGCACCCTGGGGGTCATTTAGTCCAACCTCTCTACCCTCCATTTTACAGATGAAGAAATGAGACAGAGATTATAGCTTGCCCAAGGTTACATAATGGTAGTAAGTCACATAACTAGGATTTGAATGTGGGTGTTTCGACTTCAAAGCTCAAGTTTTTTTCATTCAGATAGGATGCATCTACCTTAGTGTCTAGCACAGTTGACTGAAATAGGGAAGACAGAAGGAAGAATTAGTTATTTGCAAAAGATGCCATGTTCTGGTTTTTGTTGTTTTGATTTTGAGGTACTTTAGGGACATTCAAGTAAAAATATGGAACAGGAAATAATATTATGGGGGAGTAAAGAAAGATCATACATTTAGGATGATTTGGGAAGGCTTCATAAAGGGGATGACATTTGAACTGGGCCTTGAATGATCAATATGGTTCTAATAGGTGGAGATGTAAAGGGGTAATGTTGCAGTCCAAGGAAAAAGCATGAGGCAGGACTCAGGAACAGGAAACAGGCATGTTTCAGGAACAGTGATTAGTGGATTTGACTGGAGTATAGGATTATATAGAGGAGTAGTGAGAGATAAGACTGGGAAAATTAGGTTGGTACTACATAGTAAAGAGCCTTGAATGTCACAAAGGAAGTATATTTTTGAAGATCTGACAACAGTTTGAAGGATGGCTGGGGGAAGTGGAAATTGTTAAGAGGAGGGACAGGGATTTTTAGGTCTGGCATAAACCTTGGGAAAATTAACCCCCAGTTTCTTCATTTGTAAAATGAGTGGGTTGGAATTCAGGGCTTCTTAAACTTTTTCCACTTGCCACCCCTTTTCCACTCGTGACCCTCATATGGGGTCACAACCTACAGTTTAAGAAGTGCTGGACTAGATGACATCTGAGGTCCTTTCCACCTTTCCTGCTCTTTGTTCCTGTGAGCCTAAGTTAGTAAACTTAGAATGAAGGCACTAAGGTATTGCCTCCAAACTTTGTGAGGGAGGAGCTGAGGATTAAACATAACAAAAAGGGATATATTAGGAGCATGTGACCTGTTCACTCTAGAATTAGTGGGATGGGCTTCAGGTTGGTCTTTTGAGGGCTCTTATTGCTTCTCTTTTTTCTTTTTGATGGGAAGAGGGAAATTCCTTGGCTCTTCTTCATTTTTCTAATTGCTCCATGTTGGTAATCCTCTTCCATTCTCTTTTCAAGAATACTTGTTTCTTATATCCTTAGGATTACTGTTGTAGACACAGCTGTAAAGCCAGTGGTTCTGTCATTTTGGATTCAATATCAGGACAAAATTAGGCATTCTCAAGTCACTTAAACATTTAACATAGGAGATTGATTTTGCCTGAAAACAGCAAGAATATGAAATAGGATACAGTGACATTTAGCTTCTTTTCTGGATGCAGCAGCTCTCTCCCTCCCTCACACTCCCTCTCCCCCCAGGAACCTATGAAGGCAGGGACCTTTTGTGCTTCCAGACCAGAAAGTTGCATCAGGGAAACTGAAATCAATCAGGTTAGGTGTGGGGAAAAAGTAGTGTCAGGGAAGCTGTCAGGAAATCACTGGTCCTATCACATAAAGTAAAATATATATGAGAGTTTAAAGACTGAGGCTATAAGAAAAAAATAAATCAAAACTAATTTCCACAGGCTCTGTAATGTCTTCTGGAGTTCACTCCAGTAAGATTATTGACTAATGAATTAGTTCTTCTTGGCTTAGTTATTATGAGAGCCAAGCTACCCAGAGGGAGGTGTAATAGAGACCATTCTATTTACAAGCAGAGGATTCTATTAAAAACTCTGTCATTTAAAAAAAAAGGCTTTAGGGAACCTAATGAATAAAAGCTGAAAGACAAGCTGTCTGTAGTTGAAGGTGTTGATATGAATATAGATTTAGTGTTAAGGAAAAAGGAAACTGCTATCACTGAAAGATCTGAAAGAATAGCCAAGGTGTGCCATGAAGGAAATGATCAGTGTTGCAAAGACCAAATCCTAAAGTAAAACAAATTTACAAATCCTCTAAGACTACAGTATGGTTTAATAGCCTTGAGAACAGTAGGACCTAGGTTTGAGCCTTGCCATTGGCATAGACTATGTAACTATGGATAAACACTCAACCTCTGTCTGCCCCAGGTAACTCTCTCTGACTATAAGTTACAGATGACTGTTGATCAGCAATGGTGGAGGGCATTTTCATACTAGGAATCCCCAATAACCAGGAAATAACAGGCCCAGACAAAAAAACAATAAAATTTACAAGTTTTAACCATGACTTTAAACAGCAAAGATGGAATCTTTAAGATAATGCATATTCTTGACAATTTTCAGAAAGAGGCCACAAACATCTCTTCTGGCACACTATGTAGACTTCTTGTTTGTCCTTCATACTTGAAAACCAAACAGCATCACAGTTTTGGGGTCAAGGAACAGTGTATTTGACTGTGGCTGATTAATCCAATGTGAGCTTGAGCTTGGAAGGCTTTCCCACAGGTTGGGTACAAATGTCCATTTGATCATTGGGGATGGAAATGTCTCTACATCTGCACATCTCACATTTCCTTTGTGCTACTACGATTCTGCTCTGCTCATAGAACATAGCACCCTCCTTGATGTGGGCACAGTATGCTGCTGGTCCTAGGCCAGCATCTTATAATCAGTACTAAAGTTCTTCGGAGAGACTTGGAGAGTGTACTTATACCACTTCTTCTGACCTTGTGAGTGCTTGGCTTGTGTGAGTTCTCAGTAAAATAGTCTTTTAGGTGAATGTATATTATGGGCCACAGACCTGAGATGCATCTCAACTGCTCAGCACTGATGGAGCCACACTGATTAGTGATAAGGACATGATCCTGAAGAGGCGGGCTGAACATTTACATAG
>NW_020948891.1:0-2965 GCF_900497805.2 Vombatus ursinus | reverse complement strand
CTATGTAAATGTTCAGCCCGCCTCTTCAGGATCATGTCCTTATCACTAATCAGTGTGGCTCCATCAGTGCTGAGCAGTTGAGATGCATCTCAGGTCTGTGGCCCATAATATACATTCACCTAAAAGACTATTTTACTGAGAACTCACACAAGCCAAGCACTCACAAGGTCAGAAGAAGTGGTATAAGTACACTCTCCAAGTCTCTCCGAAGAACTTTAGTACTGATTATAAGATGCTGGCCTAGGACCAGCAGCATACTGTGCCCACATCAAGGAGGGTGCTATGTTCTATGAGCAGAGCAGAATCGTAGTAGCACAAAGGAAATGTGAGATGTGCAGATGTAGAGACATTTCCATCCCCAATGATCAAATGGACATTTGTACCCAACCTGTGGGAAAGCCTTCCAAGCTCAAGCTCACATTGGATTAATCAGCCACAGTCAAATACACTGTTCCTTGACCCCAAAACTGTGATGCTGTTTGGTTTTCAAGTATGAAGGACAAACAAGAAGTCTACATAGTGTGCCAGAAGAGATGTTTGTGGCCTCTTTCTGAAAATTGTCAAGAATATGCATTATCTTAAAGATTCCATCTTTGCTGTTTAAAGTCATGGTTAAAACTTGTAAATTTTATTGTTTTTTTGTCTGGGCCTGTTATTTCCTGGTTATTGGGGATTCCTAGTATGAAAATGCCCTCCACCATTGCTGATCAACAGTCATCTGTAACTTATAGTCAGAGAGAGTTACCTGGGGCAGACAGAGGTTGAGTGTTTATCCATAGTTACATAGTCTATGCCAATGGCAAGGCTCAAACCTAGGTCCTACTGTTCTCAAGGCTATTAAACCATACTGTAGTCTTAGAGGATTTGTAAATTTGTTTTACTTTAGGATTTGGTCTTTGCAACACTGATCATTTCCTTCATGGCACACCTTGGCTATTCTTTCAGATCTTTCAGTGATAGCAGTTTCCTTTTTCCTTAACACTAAATCTATATTCATATCAACACCTTCAACTACAGACAGCTTGTCTTTCAGCTTTTATTCATTAGGTTCCCTAAAGCCTTTTTTTTTAAATGACAGAGTTTTTAATAGAATCCTCTGCTTGTAAATAGAATGGTCTCTATTACACCTCCCTCTGGGTAGCTTGGCTCTCATAATAACTAAGCCAAGAAGAACTAATTCATTAGTCAATAATCTTACTGGAGTGAACTCCAGAAGACATTACAGAGCCTGTGGAAATTAGTTTTGATTTATTTTTTTCTTATAGCCTCAGTCTTTAAACTCTCATATATATTTTACTTTATGTGATAGGACCAGTGATTTCCTGACAGCTTCCCTGACACTACTTTTTCCCCACACCTAACCTGATTGATTTCAGTTTCCCTGATGCAACTTTCTGGTCTGGAAGCACAAAAGGTCCCTGCCTTCATAGGTTCCTGGGGGGAGAGGGAGTGTGAGGGAGGGAGAGAGCTGCTGCATCCAGAAAAGAAGCTAAATGTCACTGTATCCTATTTCATATTCTTGCTGTTTTCAGGCAAAATCAATCTCCTATGTTAAATGTTTAAGTGACTTGAGAATGCCTAATTTTGTCCTGATATTGAATCCAAAATGACAGAACCACTGGCTTTACAGCTGTGTCTACAACAGTAATCCTAAGGATATAAGAAACAAGTATTCTTGAAAAGAGAATGGAAGAGGATTACCAACATGGAGCAATTAGAAAAATGAAGAAGAGCCAAGGAATTTCCCTCTTCCCATCAAAAAGAAAAAAGAGAAGCAATAAGAGCCCTCAAAAGACCAACCTGAAGCCCATCCCACTAATTCTAGAGTGAACAGGTCACATGCTCCTAATATATCCCTTTTTGTTATGTTTAATCCTCAGCTCCTCCCTCACAAAGTTTGGAGGCAATACCTTAGTGCCTTCATTCTAAGTTTACTAACTTAGGCTCACAGGAACAAAGAGCAGGAAAGGTGGAAAGGACCTCAGATGTCATCTAGTCCAGCACTTCTTAAACTGTAGGTTGTGACCCCATATGAGGGTCACGAGTGGAAAAGGGGTGGCAAGTGGAAAAAGTTTAAGAAGCCCTGAATTCCAACCCACTCATTTTACAAATGAAGAAACTGGGGGTTAATTTTCCCAAGGTTTATGCCAGACCTAAAAATCCCTGTCCCTCCTCTTAACAATTTCCACTTCCCCCAGCCATCCTTCAAACTGTTGTCAGATCTTCAAAAATATACTTCCTTTGTGACATTCAAGGCTCTTTACTATGTAGTACCAACCTAATTTTCCCAGTCTTATCTCTCACTACTCCTCTATATAATCCTATACTCCAGTCAAATCCACTAATCACTGTTCCTGAAACATGCCTGTTTCCTGTTCCTGAGTCCTGCCTCATGCTTTTTCCTTGGACTGCAACATTACCCCTTTACATCTCCACCTATTAGAACCATATTGATCATTCAAGGCCCAGTTCAAATGTCATCCCCTTTATGAAGCCTTCCCAAATCATCCTAAATGTATGATCTTTCTTTACTCCCCCATAATATTATTTCCTGTTCCATATTTTTACTTGAATGTCCCTAAAGTACCTCAAAATCAAAACAACAAAAACCAGAACATGGCATCTTTTGCAAATAACTAATTCTTCCTTCTGTCTTCCCTATTTCAGTCAACTGTGCTAGACACTAAGGTAGATGCATCCTATCTGAATGAAAAAAACTTGAGCTTTGAAGTCGAAACACCCACATTCAAATCCTAGTTATGTGACTTACTACCATTATGTAACCTTGGGCAAGCTATAATCTCTGTCTCATTTCTTCATCTGTAAAATGGAGGGTAGAGAGGTTGGACTAAATGACCCCCAGGGTGCCTTCTGACTCTAAAACCTTGGAGCATGATCCAAAGATAATTAAGACATGTCCTGCCTTCAGGAAACCCTCCTTCTCTCCTTAGACACTGCCACCATT
>NW_020948890.1:0-5633 GCF_900497805.2 Vombatus ursinus | reverse complement strand
CTTCTTCTTCTTCTTCTTCTTCTTCTTCTTCTTCTTCTTCTTCTTCTTCTTCTTCTTCTCCTCTCTCTCTGTCTCTGTCTGTGTCTCTCTGTTTCTCTCTCCCTCCCTCCCTCCCTCTCCCTTCTTTATCTCTTCTCTCTTTTATCTTTGGACACTGTGGGATTATTGTATTCTTCTTTGTGTCTTACACATGCCTGGTTCCATAAAGTTTCTTTATTGGAAATGTCATCTTTTGTTTACTCAGATTTTCAGCCTTTCCTGAATTGGAACTTTTGTCAAGGTCAACTGCCTCCCACTTTTGCACTCTCAGAGGTCGGGATCTTGCTTCATTTTGATCTGTATTATCTGGGCTCCCACCTCTGGTTTGTATTATTAATGATGTCTGTGCTTAGATTGCTGACAGGTAGATCTGAGTTCAAATTGGTTCTCAGACACTTCCTAGCCGTGTGACCCTGGGCAAGTCACTTATCTCCTATTTGCCTTGATTTCTTATCTGTAAAATGAAGATACGCTGGAGTAAACCACTTCAGTGTCTTTGTGAAGAAAACCCCATGGACAGAATCCATGGGATCAAGTAGTGTTGGACATGATTGAATGACTGAACAATAACAACAGAGTCCTGGGTATTCTCCTTGGGGTAATTCAGGTCAGAGTGCTGCAAGAGCCCTTAGAGTATTTCAGATTGATTTCTAACAAATAAAGCCGTTTAAGGTAAATCAGCCATAACTGCAACCTAATCTAATAATACAATCTATACTCTGTTTTTGTGCTTCTCTACTCTCTGAGAGGATTATTTGATTATCTGTTTTCTAGTGCCAGTATTGGTCATTACAATTTTATTTGACTTTAATTGCCCTAAAATCTTGAAAACTGATAACTAATTTTACGGAAGTATATTTTGGCATTTGAAATTTTTATTTCACCAAGTTTCATGTGATCAATTCATCTTCTTCCAATGGTTATTTAACTGATAGTAGAATATTTTTTCCTTGTTGTATGTTAGATTCATAAACTTTCACTTAACAAAAAGTTAATATTATTGACAGTTTTGAAATTGTTCTTCCCCTTATTTGACATTAGGGGGAGCTCTTGTAAAAAGGAAAAATCTGTATCTCTGTAACTTAGCAAATACAAAACTGAGGCTCATAACAATGATGATGATGACAATGATGATGATGATAGTAATAATAATAATAACCATGAGCTATAATATGTAAAAGTTTCCAATTAAATTAGATGGACATTGACCAAAATGATCAAGCCACTTCATATCTCTGGGCTTCAGTTTTCTCACACATTCTCTCTTTTCACCCCTCCCGCCTTGCCCAAGTCCTCTCCAGTTTCAAATCCTATGATCCTATGGAATTAGATGGGATCTCCCTAGTAACCAAAGTAATAAGAACTCTTCTGTGGGTGACAAATGTGGCTTAATGTCACTGCAAAATTTTATTGGATTAGACAAATTTTCCTCAGGTATTTTCAAATAAATTTTCATGGTCCTTGTGCCCCATAGATCTATCTAGATAGACTCATTCACTTTTAAGTCAAGTTAAGTGAACTATCATTTATTAAGTGCCAACTATGTGTCAGTCACTACGCTAAGCATAGGGGATTCAAAGAAAGGCACAGGACAGTTCCCTGATCTGAAAAGGTTCCCATTCTAATGGGGGAGGCAAGAAGCAAACAACTATATTCACACAAGATAAATGTTAAGTCTTGTTTCTCAGAAAGAAGGTAAAGACCCTTTGTTGATCGTCATGGTAAGACTGCTTTTTGGGAATTATTAATCATATCAGGGAAGAATATTGATGTTCCTTGTTTCATATTTGAGTGACTGTGGTGGGATGGTCATTTTTTAGTTCTATCCATAAGGTGGGTGTTAAAGGCTCACATATTTAGACTGTAAGTTCTCTTTTCAGTCTCTTTTTGACCCTCCCCTTGAAGCAGTTTCCTCTCCAAAGCATATGCAGTAGTTCCAAAGGGGAGCCAACTCCTCCATACTGACCATGCAGATCTACTGGGGGAGGACCATAAGACTCTTTAGACAGAGGTGTGTGGATCATTTTCATACAAAGTTTTCAAGGGGAAATTCTTCCTCATTAAATGTGAAAGAAGAAGCTGATTAGTAGCTATCCCGGAACTTACTAACAGTTTTTTTTTCCTACTATGTTGCTGTCAGTGTACCTTCTGACCACGGTTTCCATAAGATCCAAATCTCTCTCTTCCAAAGAGAAGGTTTGAATTTTGTGGATATTAAGGTGTTCTTCAGGCAGAATGCCATATACTGGAGAATGAGCAAGCTGCTTCTTGGCAGGCATGAACCAAATAAAAACAACTGACAGTTATATAGACTTTATTTTTTTAGGATGTCCCCAAAGCTATTAAATTTCAAAAATTCTCTAAGACTTTTGGGACACACTGTATGGAACACTATGTAGCCCTTCAACAACTTTGTAAGTTAGGTACTCTAACCCCATTCGACACATTAGGAAACTGAGTCTCAGAGAGGTATAAGTGACTTGCCCATGATCTTACAACTGGTGTATTGGAGGCGTCAACAGAAATCAAATTTCTGATTCCATTTCCAGGACTCATCACTCATATCAGGCTGCCTTTCCTCACCAACCTAAGCATAGTAACCAATGAATGTGAGATAATTAGAGGAGCTCTTTCCTCTATTTCCCCCTGGAAAGGATGAACTCTCACTTTCAAATTTCAGCTGTATGTCAAATATAAGTAAATGCTTTATTAGTTGAAACAGTAATATCAGCATATGGAAAAACAACAACACAGAAATATTAAACTGTTGTATAAAGATTGTTGCTTTTGATAGAAATTAATTAATGAACCTCAATTTGGAAAAGGCTATCTTATGCCTGGATATGTATTCCAAGGAGATCAATGTCACAAAGAGCAGCTAGGTTTTGCAGTGGAGAGAGTACTTGGCCTAGAATAAGGAAAATTCAACTTCCTGAGTTCAAATCTCACCTCTGACACTTACTAGCTATGTGACCCAGGCAACTCACTTTACTATTTTTGCCTCAGTTTCCTAATATGTTAAATGATCTGGGGAAGGAAATGGCAAACCACTGCAGTATCTCTGCCAAGAGAACCCCCAAAGGGGTCATGAAGAGTCAGACATGACTGAAAAAATTCTTCCCTGTTATATTCTATCTGATGAGACTCACCTTAATTTTCCACTTAATTTTTTCCCTTGTAAAAACCTTTCTGGCTCCCAGCTCTGTCATCTAGTATGACAGTGTTTTCCTCAACTTTACATCACCTGCAGATTTCATAAATAGGCCATCTGTGCCTCCATCTAAGTCACTGATAAGAAAGAATGTTAAACAACATAAGGACAATTATAGATTGCTACTACAGACCTTCCTAACTTACTGTAACCTACTCTTTGAGTCTGGTCATTGAACTGGTTTCAAACTCACACAATTGTGTTTGTTTCTATTGTACTTATCTCCATTTTTGTCAAATACTTTTCTGGAATCTCTGCAGATTATATTTGTAGCATTCTCCTGATCTGTAATTAGGGGCAGCTAACGGATAGAGCATCAGGAAGACCTGGGTTCAAAGGCAGCCTCAGCCACTTACTAGCTGTATTACTCTGCCTGCCTCAGTTTCCTCATCTGTCAAATGGACATAATAATGACAGCCTCCCTCAGGATAAAGATCAAATGAAATAGTATTGTAAAGTGCTTGGCACAGTGTCTGACACATAGAAGGCTCTTGAGAAATGCTTGTTTCCTTCTTTCCTTCTAGCAACCCTTTCAAAAAAAGGAAACAGAATTAGTCAGGAGATATTTTGCTCTATTATGTTGGTTCCATAGGTCTTCTCACTGATAATAAGTAGTGGTGAGAACAGTAAAAATTGTTTCCTTTCATATAGTACTTTGAAACCACTGAACTTTTCAAAATGCTTTTACATTTATTATGTTTTTTTTAACCATTAGAACAATGCTGTGAAGAAGGTAGTTGAAATATTCTTATTTCTGTCTTACAGATGAGGAAAAGCATGATACAAAGAATGTAAGTAATTTGTTTAAGGCAGGTAAGACAGGTCCACGACTGAAGACTCCATGTATTTTGCTACTTACTTGCTCTGGGCCTCTGAGTCTTCATCTTTCAAATTAAGCAAGTGGATTAAATGTTATCTAAGATCTTTTCCAGCTCTAAAAATGAAGACTCCACCAACACTTTCTGGATGGCCCATGGCCTTGTGCCTTCAAATAAGAGTCTATGACCATATTTATATGTAGAAGAAGAGATAGAGAGCCTTCTTCTTTAACCTTACAGAGAGCAATAGAATAACTGTGAAATCACTGAATTTGAAAATCAGAGATTTAATGTATATGTCGGCATGTTGAGGACACTGATGAACCTATCCAGAACTTGGAAAGTGAAGACATTTTTCTTTTACAGAGACAGAAAGATGGGCAGAACAGCTGGGATGAATATCAACATGATTTGCTTCACAAAGAAAAGCAAATGTCTCCAAGAGAACAATCCCTATACACCCTCAATTGGGAAACTAAAAGGACCCAGACCAGTTCGAGAGTTTCATCAATCAACTTGGTACACATCTAAGCAACACGCTTATCCCGGTATCAGCTACAGAGGAAACTGTGATGGAAAGGATACGAGAAATCAGTACTAATGAACAGTCTTGGGTATATGTGAGTATGTTGGCAGAAAAGTTGTCACTTTAGAATTTTCTGTTTATAAGGTCTAAGTTGGTTCCTAATTTAGGAAATACTTGTGTCTTATTTCAAATCTATAATGATCTATAAAGCTAATTTACAATTTCTCATAGCAGTGTATTTCTAATTGTTAAAACTCAATAATGCTGCTTGTATCATTTCTGAGGGAGATCTTCCAAAGTCATTTGGAAGCATATCTAATGAATATGTGATGGTTGTCAAACTTCCCCCTCCCCATACAACCATCTACTGTAAATAAAACCAAAAAAGGTATCAAAAGGCTTTTTAAAAAAAGTCCAACCACTTGTCCAATTTCATTAGAATAGTTGAACCTCTAGCCTCATGTAGATAATTCATAACCCTGAAATTAGCATAACGAAAACTGTCTCTTCCTCTCTTTCTCTACCTCCAATTCTCACAAATATTAATGTTTATTTTGGATTGAATATGTGTTACAGAGATCTTCCATAGAAATCTTGGTTTTGCCTAGTGTTCTAGCTCCTTTCACTGGGTAGAGTTCTCTGGTGTTCTGAAAATTTATTAGATGATTCCATTAAGTTTAAACTGAAGTCTTCTATTTTCATACACCAGCCTCCCTTTTCTCCTGTTCATTTCAACCAGTGATTTACACTGAAGATTTCCTTGAGTGAAAGTTACCAGCATAACGAAATCCATATTTTGACCATAATAGCTGGTTTTGCATGTTTGACTTTCAAAGGAAGGAGCAAACAAGATACGGATAAATCTCAGTTTTATAATTTACCTGCAGAAAACTGATGTCCTTCAGCAAGAAATCCAGTTGCTAACTCATCAGGTGGAGCAGCTGCATCAGCTTTATGAGGAGGCTGTGTGTGACTCATCCCAAAGTGAAGAAAAACTTCAGGAGCAGAACTCCCTGAATCTTTCTGAAGGGAAAATTGC
>NW_020948889.1:0-5645 GCF_900497805.2 Vombatus ursinus | reverse complement strand
CTTCTTCTTCTTCTTCTTCTTCTTCTTCTTCTTCTTCTTCTTCTTCTTCTTCTTCTTCTCCTCTCTCTCTGTCTCTGTCTGTGTCTCTCTGTTTCTCTCTCCCTCCCTCCCTCCCTCTCCCTTCTTTATCTCTTCTCTCTTTTATCTTTGGACACTGTGGGATTATTGTATTCTTCTTTGTGTCTTACACATGCCTGGTTCCATAAAGTTTCTTTATTGGAAATGTCATCTTTTGTTTACTCAGATTTTCAGCCTTTCCTGAATTGGAACTTTTGTCAAGGTCAACTGCCTCCCACTTTTGCACTCTCAGAGGTTGGGATCTTGCTTCATTTTGATCTGTATTATCTGGGCTCCCACCTCTGGTTTGTATTATTAATGATGTCTGTGCTTAGATTGCTGACAGGTAGATCTGAGTTCAAATTGGTTCTCAGACACTTCCTAGCCGTGTGACCCTGGGCAAGTCACTTATCTCCTATTTGCCTTGATTTCTTATCTGTAAAATGAAGATACGCTGGAGTAAACCACTTCAGTGTCTTTGTGAAGAAAACCCCATGGACAGAATCCATGGGATCAAGTAGTGTTGGACATGATTGAATGACTGAACAATAACAACAGAGTCCTGGGTATTCTCCTTGGGGTAATTCAGGTCAGAGTGCTGCAAGAGCCCTTAGAGTATTTCAGATTGATTTCTAACAAATAAAGCCGTTTAAGGTAAATCAGCCATAACTGCAACCTAATCTAATAATACAATCTATACTCTGTTTTTGTGCTTCTCTACTCTCTGAGAGGATTATTTGATTATCTGTTTTCTAGTGCCAGTATTGGTCATTACAATTTTATTTGACTTTAATTGCCCTAAAATCTTGAAAACTGATAACTAATTTTACGGAAGTATATTTTGGCATTTGAAATTTTTATTTCACCAAGTTTCATGTGATCAATTCATCTTCTTCCAATGGTTATTTAACTGATAGTAGAATATTTTTTCCTTGTTGTATGTTAGATTCATAAACTTTCACTTAACAAAAAGTTAATATAACTGACAGTTTTGAAATTGTTCTTCCCCTTATTTGACATTAGGGGGAGCTCTTGTAAAATCTGTATCTCTGTAACTTAGCAGACAAATACAAAACTGAGGCTCATAACAATGATGATGATGACAATGATGATAGTAATAATAATAATAATAATAATAACCATGAGCTATAATATGTAAAAGTTTCCAATTAAATTAGATGGACATTGACCAAAATGATCAAGCCACTTCATATCTCTGAGCTTCAATTTTCTCACACATTCTCTCACTTCACCCCTCCCGCCTCGCCCAAGTCCTCTCCAGTTTCAAATCCTATGATCCTATGGAATTAGATGAGATATTCCTAGTAACCAAAGTAATAAGAACTCTTCTGTGGGTGACAAATGTGGCTTAATGTCACTGCAAAATTTTATTGGATTAGACAAATTTTCCTCAGGTATTTTCAAATAAATTTTCATGGTCCTTGTGCCCCACAGATCTATCTAGATAGACTCATTCACTTTTAAGTCAAGTTAAGTGAACTATCATTTATTAAGTGCCAACTATGTGTCAGTCACTACGCTAAGCATAGGGGATTCAAAGAAAGGCACAGGACAGTTCCCTGATCTGAAAAGGTTCCCATTCTAATGGGGGAGGCAACAAGCAAACAACTATATTCACACAAGATAAATGTTAAGTCTTGTTTCTCAGAAAGAAGGTAAAGACCCTTTGTTGATCGTCATGGTAAGACTGCTTTTTGGGAATTATTAATCATAGCAGGGAAGAATATTGATGTTCCTTGTTTCATATTTGAGTGACTGTGGTGGGATGGTCATTTTTTAGTTCTATCCATAAGGTGGGTGTTAAAGGCTCACATATTTAGACTTTAAGTTCTCTTTTCAGTCTCCTTTTGACCCTCCCCTTGAAGCAGTTTCCTCTCCAAAGCATATGCAGTAGTTCCAAAGGGGAGCCAACTCATCCATACTGACCATGCAGATCTACTGGGGGAGGACAAGAAGACTCTTTAGACAGAGGTGTGTGGATCATTTTCATACAAAGTTTTCAAGGGGAAATTCTTCCTCATTAAATGTGAAAGAAGAAGCTGATTAGTAGCTATCCCGGAACTTACTAACAGTTTTTTTTTCCTACTATGTTGCTGTCAGTGTACCTTCTGATCACGGTTTCCTTAAGATCCAAATCTCTCTCTTCCAAAGAGAAGGTTTGAATTTTGTGGATATTAAGGTGGTCTTCAGGCAGAATGCCATATACTGGAGAATGAGCAAGCTGCTTCTTGGCAGGCATGAACCAAATAAAAACAACTGACAGTTATATAGACTTTAATTTTTTAGGATGTCCCCAAAGCTATTAAATTTCAAAAATTCTCTAAGACTTTTGGAACACACTGTATAGAACACTATGTAGCCCTTCAACAACTTTGTAAGTTAGGTACTCTAACCCCATTCGACACATTAGGAAACTGAGTCTCAGAGAGGTATAAGTGACTTGCCCATGATCTTACACCTGGTGTATTGGAGGCGTCAACGGAAATCAAATTTCTGATTCCATTTCCAGGACTCATCACTCATATCAGGCTGCCTTTCCTCACCAACCTAAGCATAGTAACCAATGAATGTGAGATAATTAGAGGAGCTCTTTCCTCTATTTCCCCCTGGAAAGGATGAACTCTCACTTTCAAATTTCAGCTGTATGTTAAATATAAGTAAATGCTTTATTAGTTGAAACAGTAATATCAGCATATGGAAAAACAACAACACGGAAATATTTCACTTCTTTTTCCCTGTTGTATAAAGATTGTTGCTTTTGATAGAAATTAATTAATGAACCTCAATTTGGAAAAGGCTATCTTATGCCTGGATATGTATTCCAAGGAGATCAATGTCACAAAGAGCAGCTAGGTTTTGCAGTGGAGAGAGTACTTGGCCTAGAATAAGGAAAATTCAACTTCCTGAGTTCAAATCTCGCCTCTGACACTTACTAGCTATGTGACCCAGGCAACTCACTTTACTATTTTTGCCTCAGTTTCCTAATATGTTAAATGATCTGGGGAAGGAAATGGCAAACCACTGCAGTATCTCTGCCAAGAGAACCCCCAAAGGGGTCATGAAGAGTCAGACATGACTGAAAAAATTCTTCCCTGTTATATTCTATCTGATGAGACTCACCTTAATTTTCCACTTAATTTTTTCCCTTGTAAAAACCTTTCTGGCTCCCAGCTCTGTCATCTAGTATGACAGTGTTTTCCTCAACTTTACATCACCTGCAGATTTCATAAATAGGCCATCTGTGCCTCCATCTAAGTCACTGATAAGAAAGAATGTTAAACAACATAAGGACAATTATAGATTGCTACTACAGACCTTCCTAACTTACTGTAACCTACTCTTTAAGTCTGGTCATTGAACTAGTTTCAAACTCACACAATTGTGTTTGTTTCTATTGTACTTATCTCCATTTTTGTCAAATACTTTTCTGGAATCTCTGCAGATTATATTTGTAGCATTCTCCTGATCTGTAATTAGGGGCAGCTAACGGATAGAGCATCAGGAAGACCTGGGTTCAAAGACAGCCTCAGCCACTTACTAGCTGTATTACTCTGCCTGCCTCAGTTTCCTCATCTGTCAAATGGACATAATAATGACAGCCTCCCTCAGGATAAAGATCAAATGAAATAGTATTGTAAAGTGCTTGGCACAGTGTCTGACACATAGAAGGCTCTTGAGAAATGCTTGTTTCCTTCTTTCCTTCTAGTAACCCTTTCAAAAAAAGGAAACAGAATTAGTCATGAGATATTTTGCTCTATTATGTTGGTTCCATAGGTCTTCTCACTGATAATAAGTAGTGGTGAGAACAGTAAAAATCGTTTCCTTTCATATAGTACTTTGAAACCACTGAACTTTTCAAAATGCTTTTACGTTTATTATGTTTTTTTTTAACCATTAGAACAATGCTGTGAAGAAGGTAGTTGAAATATTCTTATTTCTGTCTTACAGATGAGGAAAAGCATGATACAAAGAATGTAAGTAATTTGTTTAAGGCAGGTAAGACAGGTCCACGACTGAAGACTCCATGTATTTTGCTACTTACTTGCTCTGGGCCTCTGAGTCTTCATCTTTCAAATTAAGCAAGTGGATTAAATGTTATCTAAGATCTTTTCCAGCTCTAAAAATGAAGACTCCACCAACACTTTCCGTATGGCCCATGGCCTTGTGCCTTCAAATAAGAGTCTATGACCATATTTATATGTAGAATAAGAGATAGAGAGCCTTCTTCTTTAACCTTACAGAGAGCAATAGAATAACTGTGAAA
Source organism: Vombatus ursinus (assembly GCF_900497805.2). Classification (NCBI taxonomy): domain Eukaryota; kingdom Metazoa; phylum Chordata; class Mammalia; order Diprotodontia; family Vombatidae; genus Vombatus; species Vombatus ursinus. Next base: position 1,303 of record NW_020948889.1, on the reverse strand, counting down.
TCACTGAATTTGAAAATCAGAGATTTAATGTATATGTCGGCATGTTGAGGACACTGATGAACCTATCCAGAACTTGGAAAGTGAAGACATTTTTCTTTTACAGAGACAGAAAGATGGGCAGAACAGCTGGGATGAATATCAACATGATTTGCTTCACAAAGAAAAGCAAATGTCTCCAAGAGAACAATCCCTATACACCCTCAATTGGGAAACTAAAAGGACCCAGACCAGTTCGAGAGTTTCATCAATCAACTTGGTACACATCTAAGCAACACCTTTATCCCGGTATCAGCTACAGAGGAAACTGTGATGGAAAGGATACGAGAAATCAGTACTAATGAACAGTCTTGGGTATATGTGAGTATGTTGGCAGAAAAGTTGTCACTTTAGAATTTTCTGTTTATAAGGTCTAAGTTGGTTCCTAATTTAGGAAATACTTGTGTCTTATTTCAAATCTATAATGATCTATAAAGCTAATTTACAATTTCTCATAGCAGTGTATTTCTAATTGTTAAAACTCAATAATGCTGCTTGTATCATTTCTGAGGGAGATCTTCCAAAGTCATTTAGAAGCATATCTAATGAATATGTGATGGTTGTCAAACTTCCCCCTCCCCATACAACCATCTACTGTATATAAAACCAAAAAAGGTATCAAAAGGCTTTTTAAAAAAAAGTCCAACCACTTGTCCAATTTCATTAGAATAGTTGAACCTCTAGCCTCATGTAGATAATTCATAACCCTGAAATCAGCATAACGAAAACTGTCTCTTCCTCTCTTTCTCTACCTCCAATTCTCACAAATATTAATGTTTATTTTGGATTGAATATGTGTTACAGAGATCTTCCATAGAAATCTTGGTTTTGCCTAGTGTTCTAGCTCCTTTCACTGGGTAGAGTTCTCTGGTGTTCTGAAAATTTATTAGATGATTCCATTAAGTTTAAACTGAAGTCTTCTATTTTCATACACCAGCGTCCCTTTTCTCCTGTTCATTTCAACCGGTGATTTACACTGAAGATTTCCTTGAGTGAAAGTTACCAGCATAACGAAATCCATATTTTGACCATAATAGCTGGTTTTGCATGTTTGACTTTCAAAGGAAGGAGCAAACAAGATACGGATAAATCTCAGTTTTATAATTTACCTGCAGAAAACTGATGTCCTTCAGCAAGAGATCCAGTTGCTAACTCATCAGGTGGAGCAGCTGCATCAGCTTTATGAGGAGACTGTGTGTGACTCATCCCAAAGTGAAGAGAAACTTCAGGAGCAGAACTCCCTGAATCTTTCTGAAGGGAAAATTGC
>NW_020948888.1:0-6295 GCF_900497805.2 Vombatus ursinus | reverse complement strand
AAAGAATGAAAGCATAAGCTTACTTGTCAGATATATGGAGAAGGTAAAACTTTATGACCAAACATAAATTAGTTGCTAGGTCAGTGTTTCGTATTTTAATTATCTGTTAATGCTCAATTTTGAATCTTGTTGTTTTTAAGCATGTGCTTTGTGGTGGAGGAAAGCAAAATATGTCCTTGTACTTGATAACTGCTTCTCACATTGAGTATCTTTTCAAGATGTAACCCTCCCTTTGTGGAAAACCCTAGACATGAGCCATACCTAAGATTTAAGAGATTTTCCAGGTTGAGGGTATAATGAGCCACAGAGAATGAGGAAAAAGCCTACTTATCTCTCTTGGGCTCAAACCTCTGGGAAAACAGGACCAAAAGAGCAATTACACACTGATGTCTACTAAATAAAAGAAGATAATGTCAAAAACCTTCACAGCTCTTTAATATAATGAACAATGTTGGTGCTTCCTTGTGAATTTGTGTGCCCTTCATTTCTTTTGTCATTTGGAAAATAATGGAATGGTGAGTGTGTACGTACAACCATTTTTATGTTGTCGCATTGAGGGCTTAGGTTTTTTTTGTTTATTTTGTTTTGTTTTTTTTTAATGGAAAATAATTTCTTAAAAGATAGAAAGATCTAAAACCCAATTTTCACCTTTTCTTCTGTTTTGTATTTTAATGGGTCGTTTAGATGCTTTTTTTTGGAGAAACAATTTATTGAAACTACATAGGGTTTTAATTTCACCACATGAAAAGCCATTATATTTGACTGATATTCTTCCTGTCTTTCAAAATTCAAGTTCTACTTCCTCCATGAAGACTTCCTTGATCTTCTCAAGTTGATACAATCTCTCTTTATTCTGAAAAACCATGGCACTTTGTTTTTAACTCTCTTTGGCACATATTATATTATGTGTTACAGCCATTTGTGTATTTATCTTATTCCCCCTAATTTGATTGCAAGCCCCGTGAGAGCAAGGATACTTAAGTACAGAACTTGAAGTTAGAAGGGGTTTCAAACCTATTCTACTCTGTATTCCTCATTTTACAGATGAAGAAGCCTCAGATAAAAGAGAGATAATGTATTCATGTCCACACATGTAATAGTGAATCATAATTTCAATCCAGATCCTTAGTGTTTTACTCAATTCAGTATCCCTAGCCACATACTAGGCAGTTAATAAATACATGTTGAATTGAATTGAGTTGAAATCACTGCAAGTTTCCTGACCATTGGTCTTTGTGATATCATCACTTAGCAACCATTTCTTTAAAATGTCAACATTTTACTGGCATAGCAGTGAAGCCGTTTAATAAGACAGGATCTTTCTACAGATTGGTCTTGAATTTTTTTTTTTCTGTTTTACCTGATTGGAAAAAACTTTGGACTTCTTTATTTTCTTGATAAGGCATAGTACATCATATACTTCTACTTAAAAGTATGTATATCAATTGTAAGACTACATGGGAAAAAGGTAAGAGACATATAGCCATCAAAATCACAGCTGGGTGATCTGTTTTATAGTTCTTATAATTTTTATATATGTATACATACATATATGTATATGTATATATTTATATTACAAATATACACATATTTATACATGTATTCATATGTATATATATACACATACACACATACATACATAGCTCATACATCTCTCTCATATATATGTGTGTGTATATATATGTATATATGTGTGTGTATGTATATATATATGTATAGGTTTATATATATATACACTGCCTTCTGTGGTGGGGGAAGGTGAGGAAGGGGGGAAAAAAGAACAAAATAAAAAGTGCACAGCAGATAAGAAAATATACAAGACAGCAAAGGTGGACAGATCTCAACACGATGAGTAGTATTATATATGCTTCCTTCAAATAGAAATTTATTACTGTATATGTTGCGTACTCTCACGTTCTGCTGTACATAACAATGCTTTTTTGTTTTCTTATTTTGTATTATTTTAGTTTTAGTATTTAAATTTGTTTCTCCTTTTCTTATTTTGTTTCTAATTATAAAAAATATTAAAATTTAAAAAAAATAGTCACACTACTGTGTTATACCCATTATACTTCAAAGGTTTCAAAAACTATTCAGTTAATATTTGGTGCCCATTTTATAGCACAGATTTTTGGAGATAGTACTAAAACCTGCCTTGTAGGACAACTGAGTTATATTGAAACTTTTCTGAAATATCCATAATACTCTACATCTGGGTTTTTTTTTCCTCAGAGGCAAAATCATTGAAACTCTAATTAAGAAAAGTTTGCCCTTGGAGCACAAAAGATTCATAAAATGGGAACATAGAAAAATGAAAAAGAGTGTCCTTAAAGAATACACCACCATCTATAAGGTCAAACCTAAGCAGATTCAGAGTAGCAAGGTCCCTATGTGATATATAACACTGGGCAAATTTTATAACTTTTGAGCCTCAGTTTCCTCAGCCGAAAAATGGGGAGTCATAATTGCTTCTCTCTCTACCTCACAGCAGAATGATGAAGATCAAATTAGACAAGATGAAAATACTTTTGAAGGGATTCTGTGAACAATAAAAGATTAAACAGTAGAAAGGTATTAAGTCATCAGTATTTGAGGGAAAGGCACCAGAAGACCTCAGATGTCTTGATCTATCACACCACTCTTACCCTTCACTCACTATATAGTGCTAGAATCATCTCTGTGGGATTCATCTTGCAAATTTGTTAGGCTGAGAACAGTATTACATTAATAGTCATTAGGATAATAGAACAAATTAGTCTCGCATTGCTCTAGGATATAGTAGAGATCTGTTAGAACCTTTGGGCTGAGCAAGGCTTTGCGTAAAGGTTGAGAGATGACTTGGAGAGGGTAGGACACAGTGGCAGTGAGGTTTGGGGGCATTCTGGGGTACTGGGTACTCCCCCCCCCCGGGAGAATGCTGAAAAGGAAAAGAGAGCACACTAAAAACATCCATTGCTTAATTACAGCACCAAATTTCCAGGATACCTGGCCTACTTAATCCACTCTTTTGCCTTCTTCAAGGTCAGTCCCATTAAAGGAACACAAATTAAAATACTTCAGCATTTTACCTTAATCAAGGATAGGCACTTCGAGGAACAATCTTTCTTGGGACCATCCCCAAGAAGCTCCTCCAGAGTTATAATGGAATGCCCCAGTTGGAACCATCCTATACTGAGTTATACATGGGTACTGACACACGGATACATTTTAAACAGGGATGGACCTATGCTAAGTTGTGCAGGAGGTCAAGTTTGTCTTCAAGAACCATCTTCTTTCTGCCCCTTCCCCTCACCTACGTTTCTTTGTCACTTTCCTTCCTCTTGAAGGTAAAGCCCAGTGGCTCTCTACCAGCTCAGGGATTGTCATTAAGCTTCACACCCAAGTCTGCCCTCCTAGACAAAATCTCGATTTAGATTATATAACCCCCAAATTGGATTATATATTTCTTCCTTCTCATCCAGCAAATTTTACATGACTGGCAAGACTTTGTTCTCAGGAACTGATTAATTTGAACAAAGATGTAAATGACTGATGTTATTCCTTTCAGATATCACTTGTTTTAGCTATAGAGGCCTACCCTAATTTAATAGGCACCTTCTGTTCTGGCCAGAAATTCTGAGGGTCTTCCACTTTCAGATGGATTCTTTTGTGAAGGCACAGTAGGCTATCTTTTGCCTCATTGCTTACCCAGCCTCTATCATTGAATGGGTGTTGCCTCAGACAAACTGAAACCTGGGAAAGACCTTAGCTTAAAAAGGTCCTGACTGACCTATGTGTTGCCTAGAACTCTGATTACTCTGCAGCAGAGTGTAGGGCTGATGACTTTGCACAGCTCTGTCTCACTTAAATCCAATTAGCTCTCAAGTCTAGACATCACCCTCCGGATGTCACTGGTCCTCTTTGAGAATAAAAGATGAACAATAATCAATGCCTATAACCCAATTGTATACATTAATATAATAATTTAATATATAAGATTCATATGTTATTTATATATTTTTATGCATGGGCAACTAGGTGGCATAGTATGTATATATACATAGGTAAATATACACATATGCATACATACATATATGCACACATGTATATGTATAAATACAAGTTACTGCAACAGTTGCAATTTAAAGACTGGGTTTTCATCATCTTTTTAGATACAAAACCCAACTTGGCTCCAAGCTGGCCAGGTAGCACAGTTCACCTGGGGCAGGTTCTAGGAGAACTTGCTAAATAGTGAGAAAGAGACTTCAGTGGAACTTCTCTGAGAACATTGCTGTTGACTCCACATGGATGTTGTAGCTTTCTCCCCATTAACATATATGTTGACTTGTCTCAGAACCAGCTGTATCACCAGAAGATTTGTTGAAATCTTCTGTTACCTCTGGAATGGTAGACCAGTTTTCAAGCCAACAGATTCAGGAAAGTCTGTTGCTAGCCAACAAAAAAAGGTATGTCAGACCCTGACAAGAAAAATGAGGCATCTCTTTTCTTGCTCATCTCAGAAAAACAGCGCAGTGGTGCATCAGTTACCTTGACTTTTTTTCCACCTATTTTCCACACCCTTGTAAGATGTACCATTGTGTAATGGTTTTGTGCAAACTTGCTTGGGGTTTGAGCCTATGTTCTCATTGAAAAAGAAGAAAAAATATTCTTTTGGATGTCCATCTCCCCCTAACTGATGAGACTGTGTGTTTCACTACTCCTTTTCTTCACACTTACTAGTAAAAGTTACTGGAGTTAAGATTCTTTGAATCCTTGAGCCAATATAATCCTTGCTTTATTGCTAGCAACTCTGAAGCAATTCACATTGAAACATTTTCTTCCAATGAAAATTAAAGCAGAGTTAATTTTGTTTCAGTACTTCTGATGCATTTTATGGCTTCCTCTAACTGTAGAAATAGTCTTTCACCTCATCAATATATTTTATGGCTCATGTTCTAAATAAAATGGCCTAGAACTCACTCATAAAATGTCCTGTTGGACAAGAGGCAAGGAAAAAGGGGGTAAAAAGGCTGAAAATGTTAACGCAATTCCTCACCCCATTGAAAGTAAGGCCAGTGACCATCCTACTTTAAGGTTACTAGTTAATCAGATAAACTGTATGCGCGTGTTCATTTAAAACAATTATAAGTCAACCTAAAATGTTCTGGTTTTATTATGTAATCTAGGATTGTACTAGAAGAAAGACTATCCAGTATTAATCCAAGTCACCAGGAAGAGGTAACATACAAATTTTATTCCCCACCCCTTGAAAAAGGATTGGATTAGGATTCAAGAAAGTTGTGGTTTAAGCCCTGGTACTGTCATGACCTTTCTGTGTGACTTTGAATGTTTGCTTGAAGAAGAGATTATTTAGGATAGATTTTTTAAGCTAATTCAAATATTTAGAGGATTGTATCAGAAAGTAGTGTTCTACTTAGTGCCAAAGGGAAGAATTAGGAAGCTACAAGGAGGAATATTCTGACCCATTATAAAGGGAAACATCCTGACAATTAGAACTTTCAAAAGAAGAATGGGCTACTTTTGAGGTAGTGAGCTCTCTTTCACTGGAAATCTCCAGGTAAAGTATGGATGACCCTTTGACAAGATTATTGTTGAAGGAATTCATGTTTGAGTAGGAATTAGACTTAATCCCCTCTGAGGTTCTTATTAACGCAATGTTTTTGGATGGTTCTTCATTCAGAGGCAGCATAATATAGAGGAAAGAATACTACCCAGTCATAGTCTTAGGAGACCTAGTTTAGAATCCCAGTTCTGCTGTGTGATTGTTTCTTTGTCTAGAAAATAGTGAACTCTAAGATTCCAGAAAGCTCTACTCTTCAGTGATTATTTGTTAAAGGATATAAATGAAACATTTTTCTCTTTTTTCTCTTTTTCTGTCTCTCTCTCTGCTTTTGTCTCTGTCTCTGTCTCTCTCTCATTGATATAAGAACCAGGTATAAACCAGCTAGATTCAGGATAAATTTGAAATAATTAACAGAGTGATGCCACTGGAATTATGGAAATTACAGGAATGTCTTGTTGAAGGTGGGATTTTAGGTGAGACTGTAAGGAAGCCAGGAAAGCCAAGAACTGGCTACTCAGAGGGGGAGGATTCTGGGAATGGGGTACAACCAATGAAAATGCCTGGAACTGAGGATAGAGTTTCCAGTTTGAGGAAGAGTAAAGAGGCCAATGCCATAGGAACTCAGAATACAGGGAGAGTCCTCCATATTTCCTTCTTTCCTTCTTTCCTTCCTTCCTTCCTTCCTCTCCTCCTCCTCCTCCTCCTCCTCCTCCTCCTCCTCCTCCTCCTCCT
>NW_020948887.1:0-6296 GCF_900497805.2 Vombatus ursinus | reverse complement strand
AAAGAATGAAAGCATAAGCTTACTTGTCAGATATATGGAGAAGGTAAGACTTTATGACCAAACATAAATTAGTTGCTAGGTCAGTGTTTCGTATTTTAATTATCTGTTAATGCTCAATTTTGAATCTTGTTGTTTTTAAGCATGTGCTTTGTGGTGGAGGAAAGCAAAATATGTCCTTGTACTTGATAACTGCTTCTCACATTGAGTATCTTTTCAAGATGTAACCCTCCCTTTGTGGAAAACCCTAGACATGAGCCATACCTAAGATTTAAGAGATTTTCCAGGTTGAGGGTATAATGAGCCACAGAGAATGAGGAAAAAGCCTACTTATCTCTCTTGGGCTCAAACCTCTGGGAAAACAGGACCAAAAGAGCAATTACACACTGATGTCTACTAAATAAAAGAAGATAATGTCAAAAACCTTCACAGCTCTTTAATATAATGAACAATGTTGGTGCTTCCTTGTGAATTTGTGTGCCCTTCATTTCTTTTGTCATTTGGAAAATAATGGAATGGTGAGTGTGTACGTACAACCATTTTTATGTTGTCGCATTGAGGGCTTAGGTTTTTTTTGTTTATTTTGTTTTGTTTTTTTTTAATGGAAAATAATTTCTTAAAAGATAGAAAGATCTAAAACCCAATTTTCACCTTTTCTTCTGTTTTGTATTTTAATGGGTCGTTTAGATGCTTTTTTTTGGAGAAACAATTTATTGAAACTACATAGGGTTTTAATTTCACCACATGAAAAGCCATTATATTTGACTGATATTCTTCCTGTCTTTCAAAATTCAAGTTCTACTTCCTCCATGAAGACTTCCTTGATCTTCTCAAGTTGATACAATCTCTCTTTATTCTGAAAAACCATGGCACTTTGTTTTTAACTCTCTTTGGCACATATTATATTATGTGTTACAGCCATTTGTGTATTTATCTTATTCCCCCTAATTTGATTGCAAGCCCCGTGAGAGCAAGGATACTTAAGTACAGAACTTGAAGTTAGAAGGGGTTTCAAACCTATTCTACTCTGTATTCCTCATTTTACAGATGAAGAAGCCTCAGATAAAAGAGAGATAATGTATTCATGTCCACACATGTAATAGTGAATCATAATTTCAATCCAGATCCTTAGTGTTTTACTCAATTCAGTATCCCTAGCCACATACTAGGCAGTTAATAAATACATGTTGAATTGAATTGAGTTGAAATCACTGCAAGTTTCCTGACCATTGGTCTTTGTGATATCATCACTTAGCAACCATTTCTTTAAAATGTCAACATTTTACTGGCATAGCAGTGAAGCCGTTTAATAAGACAGGATCTTTCTACAGATTGGTCTTGAATTTTTTTTTTCTGTTTTACCTGATTGGAAAAAACTTTGGACTTCTTTATTTTCTTGATAAGGCATAGTACATCATATACTTCTACTTAAAAGTATGTATATCAATTGTAAGACTACATGGGAAAAAGGTAAGAGACATATAGCCATCAAAATCACAGCTGGGTGATCTGTTTTATAGTTCTTATAATTTTTATATATGTATACATACATATATGTATATGTATATATTTATATTACAAATATACACATATTTATACATGTATTCATATGTATATATATACACATACACACATACATACATAGCTCATACATCTCTCTCATATATATGTGTGTGTATATATATGTATATATGTGTGTGTATGTATATATATATGTATAGGTTTATATATATATACACTGCCTTCTGTGGTGGGGGAAGGTGAGGAAGGGGGGAAAAAAGAACAAAATAAAAAGTGCACAGCAGATAAGAAAATATACAAGACAGCAAAGGTGGACAGATCTCAACACGATGAGTAGTATTATATATGCTTCCTTCAAATAGAAATTTATTACTGTATATGTTGCGTACTCTCACGTTCTGCTGTACATAACAATGCTTTTTTGTTTTCTTATTTTGTATTATTTTAGTTTTAGTATTTAAATTTGTTTCTCCTTTTCTTATTTTGTTTCTAATTATAAAAAATATTAAAATTTAAAAAAAATAGTCACACTACTGTGTTATACCCATTATACTTCAAAGGTTTCAAAAACTATTCAGTTAATATTTGGTGCCCATTTTATAGCACAGATTTTTGGAGATAGTACTAAAACCTGCCTTGTAGGACAACTGAGTTATATTGAAACTTTTCTGAAATATCCATAATACTCTACATCTGGGTTTTTTTTTCCTCAGAGGCAAAATCATTGAAACTCTAATTAAGAAAAGTTTGCCCTTGGAGCACAAAAGATTCATAAAATGGGAACATAGAAAAATGAAAAAGAGTGTCCTTAAAGAATACACCACCATCTATAAGGTCAAACCTAAGCAGATTCAGAGTAGCAAGGTCCCTATGTGATATATAACACTGGGCAAATTTTATAACTTTTGAGCCTCAGTTTCCTCAGCCGAAAAATGGGGAGTCATAATTGCTTCTCTCTCTACCTCACAGCAGAATGATGAAGATCAAATTAGACAAGATGAAAATACTTTTGAAGGGATTCTGTGAACAATAAAAGATTAAACAGTAGAAAGGTATTAAGTCATCAGTATTTGAGGGAAAGGCACCAGAAGACCTCAGATGTCTTGATCTATCACACCACTCTTACCCTTCACTCACTATATAGTGCTAGAATCATCTCTGTGGGATTCATCTTGCAAATTTGTTAGGCTGAGAACAGTATTACATTAATAGTCATTAGGATAATAGAACAAATTAGTCTCGCATTGCTCTAGGATATAGTAGAGATCTGTTAGAACCTTTGGGCTGAGCAAGGCTTTGCGTAAAGGTTGAGAGATGACTTGGAGAGGGTAGGACACAGTGGCAGTGAGGTTTGGGGGCATTCTGGGGTACTGGGTACTCCCCCCCCCCGGGAGAATGCTGAAAAGGAAAAGAGAGCACACTAAAAACATCCATTGCTTAATTACAGCACCAAATTTCCAGGATACCTGGCCTACTTAATCCACTCTTTTGCCTTCTTCAAGGTCAGTCCCATTAAAGGAACACAAATTAAAATACTTCAGCATTTTACCTTAATCAAGGATAGGCACTTCGAGGAACAATCTTTCTTGGGACCATCCCCAAGAAGCTCCTCCAGAGTTATAATGGAATGCCCCAGTTGGAACCATCCTATACTGAGTTATACATGGGTACTGACACACGGATACATTTTAAACAGGGATGGACCTATGCTAAGTTGTGCAGGAGGTCAAGTTTGTCTTCAAGAACCATCTTCTTTCTGCCCCTTCCCCTCACCTACGTTTCTTTGTCACTTTCCTTCCTCTTGAAGGTAAAGCCCAGTGGCTCTCTACCAGCTCAGGGATTGTCATTAAGCTTCACACCCAAGTCTGCCCTCCTAGACAAAATCTCGATTTAGATTATATAACCCCCAAATTGGATTATATATTTCTTCCTTCTCATCCAGCAAATTTTACATGACTGGCAAGACTTTGTTCTCAGGAACTGATTAATTTGAACAAAGATGTAAATGACTGATGTTATTCCTTTCAGATATCACTTGTTTTAGCTATAGAGGCCTACCCTAATTTAATAGGCACCTTCTGTTCTGGCCAGAAATTCTGAGGGTCTTCCACTTTCAGATGGATTCTTTTGTGAAGGCACAGTAGGCTATCTTTTGCCTCATTGCTTACCCAGCCTCTATCATTGAATGGGTGTTGCCTCAGACAAACTGAAACCTGGGAAAGACCTTAGCTTAAAAAGGTCCTGACTGACCTATGTGTTGCCTAGAACTCTGATTACTCTGCAGCAGAGTGTAGGGCTGATGACTTTGCACAGCTCTGTCTCACTTAAATCCAATTAGCTCTCAAGTCTAGACATCACCCTCCGGATGTCACTGGTCCTCTTTGAGAATAAAAGATGAACAATAATCAATGCCTATAACCCAATTGTATACATTAATATAATAATTTAATATATAAGATTCATATGTTATTTATATATTTTTATGCATGGGCAACTAGGTGGCATAGTATGTATATATACATAGGTAAATATACACATATGCATACATACATATATGCACACATGTATATGTATAAATACAAGTTACTGCAACAGTTGCAATTTAAAGACTGGGTTTTCATCATCTTTTTAGATACAAAACCCAACTTGGCTCCAAGCTGGCCAGGTAGCACAGTTCACCTGGGGCAGGTTCTAGGAGAACTTGCTAAATAGTGAGAAAGAGACTTCAGTGGAACTTCTCTGAGAACATTGCTGTTGACTCCACATGGATGTTGTAGCTTTCTCCCCATTAACATATATGTTGACTTGTCTCAGAACCAGCTGTATCACCAGAAGGTTTGTTGAAATCTTCTGTTACCTCTGGAATGGTAGACCAGTTTTCAAGCCAACAGATTCAGGAAAGTCTGTTGCTAGCCAACAAAAAAAGGTATGTCAGACCCTGACAAGAAAAATGAGGCATCTCTTTTCTTGCTCATCTCAGAAAAACAGCGCAGTGGTGCATCAGTTACCTTGACTTTTTTTCCACCTATTTTCCACACCCTTGTAAGATGTACCATTGTGTAATGGTTTTGTGCAAACTTGCTTGGGGTTTGAGCCTATGTTCTCATTGAAAAAGAAGAAAAAATATTCTTTTGGATGTCCATCTCCCCCTAACTGATGAGACTGTGTGTTTCACTACTCCTTTTCTTCACACTTACTAGTAAAAGTTACTGGAGTTAAGATTCTTTGAATCCTTGAGCCAATATAATCCTTGCTTTATTGCTAGCAACTCTGAAGCAATTCACATTGAAACATTTTCTTCCAATGAAAATTAAAGCAGAGTTAATTTTGTTTCAGTACTTCTGATGCATTTTATGGCTTCCTCTAACTGTAGAAATAGTCTTTCAGCTCATCAATATATTTTATGGCTCATGTTCTAAATAAAATGGCCTAGAACTCACTCATAAAATGTCCTGTTGGACAAGAGGCAAGGAAAAAGGGGGTAAAAAGGCTGAAAATGTTAACGCAATTCCTCACCCCATTGAAAGTAAGGCCAGTGACCATCCTACTTTAAGGTTACTAGTTAATCAGATAAACTGTATGCGCGTGTTCATTTAAAACAATTATAAGTCAACCTAAAATGTTCTGGTTTTATTATGTAATCTAGGATTGTACTAGAAGAAAGACTATCCAGTATTAATCCAAGTCACCAGGAAGAGGTAACATACAAATTTTATTCCCCACCCCTTGAAAAAGGATTGGATTAGGATTCAAGAAAGTTGTGGTTTAAGCCCTGGTACTGTCATGACCTTTCTGTGTGACTTTGAATGTTTGCTTGAAGAAGAGATTATTTAGGATAGATTTTTTAAGCTAATTCAAATATTTAGAGGATTGTATCAGAAAGTAGTGTTCTACTTAGTGCCAAAGGGAAGAATTAGGAAGCTACAAGGAGGAATATTCTGACCCATTATAAAGGGAAACATCCTGACAATTAGAACTTTCAAAAGAAGAATGGGCTACTTTTGAGGTAGTGAGCTCTCTTTCACTGGAAATCTTCAGGTAAAGTATGGATGACCCTTTGACAAGATTATTGTTGAAGGAATTCATGTTTGAGTAGGAATTAGACTTAATCCCCTCTGAGGTTCTTATTAACGCAATGTTTTTGGATGGTTCTTCATTCAGAGGCAGCATAATATAGAGGAAAGAATACTACCCAGTCATAGTCTTAGGAGACCTAGTTTAGAATCCCAGTTCTGCTGTGTGATTGTTTCTTTGTCTAGAAAATAGTGAACTCTAAGATTCCAGAAAGCTCTACTCTTCAGTGATTATTTGTTAAAGGATATAAATGAAACATTTTTCTCTTTTTTCTCTTTTTCTGTCTCTCTCTCTCTGCTTTTGTCTCTGTCTCTGTCTCTCTCTCATTGATATAAGAACCAGGTATAAACCAGCTAGATTCAGGATAAATTTGAAATAATTAACAGAGTGACGCCACTGGAATTATGGAAATTGCAGGAACGTCTTGTTGAAGGTGGGATTTTAGGTGAGACTGTAAGGAAGCCAGGAAAGCCAAGAACTGGCTATTCAGAGGGGGAGGATTCTGGGAATGGGGTACAACCAATGAAAATGCCTGGAACTGAGGATAGAGTTTCCAGTTTGAGGAAGAGTAAAGAGGCCAATGCCATAGGAACTCAGAATACAGGGAGAGTCCTCCATATTTCCTTCTTTCCTTCTTTCCTTCCTTCCTTCCTTCCTCTCCTCCTCCTCCTCCTCCTCCTCCTCCTCCTCCTCCTCCTCCTCCT
>NW_020948886.1:0-4066 GCF_900497805.2 Vombatus ursinus | reverse complement strand
GGAGATACTAAAAAGAAGATGGTGAACCCAGAAGTCACCTGTCAAGGGCTAGATTTTGGAGCCAGGTTAATATAATGAAGGAAATCCATGTCTATAAACACAGTAAAAGCCTGCCACCAAGTGATGGTGCTCTCTGAGATCTCTACTACTATGTCAAGAAAGCAGAAACAGGCCCCATCTTCACCCATCACACAGATGCACACTTTCTGGGGCATTCATGAGCAATTAATTTCAGCAGGTTCTCACCTGATGATGCTTATAAACTAAATCCTCAAGCCTGGACTTAAAATCATAGGATTTAAAAGGGATCTTGGAAATTCTCTGGTCTAATGTCTTCATTTTATAAATGAGAAAACTGAGACTCTGAGAGATAAAGGCAAACGCAAACAATCAGTATAGCATAGTGGAAAAGGATGCTAGACAAGGAGACCTGGGTTCAAACTCTGATTCTAACACTTACTAGCTGTATGACCCTGGGCAAGTCACCAAACCTTTCAGTAGCTATTTACTTATCTGTAAAATGGGGATAAGAACATGTGTACTACCAACCTCACAGGGTAGTTGTTGTGATTAAAGAACTTTGTAAACCTTAAAGCATCATATAATTGAGAATCCATAGGCTAATTGATTAATTTAGAGCTGAAGAGATGTTAAATCTCATCTAGTCCAATCCCCTCATTTTATAGATGAATAAACTGAGCCCTAGAGAGCTTAAGTAACTGTCTAGAAGTGATAAGGTACTTCCTTTGAAGGTCCAAATAACACTTTCTTTTAAAATCTAACCAGAAAACTTCATACACCTACTATTTAAGGAATTGTGCTGAAATTTAAAAATAACTAAAGTAGATAAAGAGAAGAATGGTACAGACTAGGGCAAAATCATCATGAAAGTATAGTTGGCTTCCAGAATCCCAGTCTCCCCATTTACCTTTTTTCTTCCTCCTGAAGAGTTCCCTTGTATCTCCCCCACACAACCACCAGGAACCTTCATAAACCATCTTCTTCCCTATTATGACCTGCACTCAGGAATAGCTCTGATGAACCAATTCATATCAAGATGAAAACGATTACTAAGCTCGTGAATGCTGCTTCACAAAGTGTAACTCCACCCAAAAATATATGCATTTTGAGGGTAACCTGATATATTAAACCAAATAAACAAAGATCTAATTATGACATTGTTAAGTATCACAGAATCATAGGATTTTAGAAACAGAGGTCATCTATCCTTTTACAGATGGGGAAAGTGAAATTCAGTGAAGTTTCTCCTCAAAGTCACATACTAATAAGTAGCAGAGGTAGACCAGAACTCCAGTTTCCTGACTCATTTCAGTTGAATTCAACAAGTATTTATTATGAGTCAAGGACTGTGCTAGGTGCTGAAGATACAAACACAAAAACAAAGTGGCCCCTGCCCTCAGGGAACTTATATGCTGGGGGACAAGGGAGGGAGGTGCTAAATGTATATTTAAAATGTATACTAATATGACTAAACAGGAGATAGAGAACATTACAAAATGCAAAATGGATAACTTTGATTACATTAAATTGAAAAGTTTTTGTACAAACAAAGCCAATGCAACCAAGATTAGAAGGAAAGCAGAAAATTGAGAAAGAATTTTTACAACCAGTGTCTCTGATAAGGCCCTCATTTCTACAATATATAGAAAATTTAGTCAAATTTATAAGAATACAAGTCATTCCCCAATTGATAAATGGTCAAAGGATATGAACAGATAATTCTCAGATAAAGGAAGTAAAGCCATCTATACTCATATGAAGAAATGCTCTAAATCACTATTGATTAGAGAAATGCAAATCAAAACAACTCTGAGGTACACCATCGTATTGGCCAACATGACAAAACAGGAAAATGATAAATGTTGGAGAAGATGTGGGAAAATTGGAACATTAATGCATTGTTGGTGGAGTTGTGAACTAAACTAATCTAACCATTTTGTAGAGCAATTTGGAACTATGTCCAAATGGCTATAAAAATGTGCATACCCTTTGACCCAGCAATAGCACTTCTAGGGCTGTATCCCAAAGAGATCATACAAATGGGAAAAGGACCCACATGTACAAAAATATTTATAACAGCTCTTTTTGTGGTGGCAAAGAATTGGAAATTGAGAGGGTACCCATCAATTGGGGAATGGCTGAACAAGTTGTGGTATATGAATGTAATGGAATACTATTGCGCTATAAGAAATGATGAACAGGCAGACTTCAGAAGAACTTGAAAAGACTTGTATGGACTGATGCTGAGTGAAGTGAGCAAAATCAGGAAAATGTACACAGTAACAGCCAGGTTGTGCAATGACTGACTTTGATAGACTTAGCTCTTCTCAGCAATGCAAAGATCTAAGATATCTCCAAAGGCCTCATGATGGAAAATGCTATCCACCTCCAAAGAAAGAACTACGGAGTTTGAATGCAAACTGAAGCATACTATTTGCTATTCTTTTCCTTCTGTTGTGTTTTGTTTCCTCTTTCTGGTGGTTCCTCCTATTGGTTCTAATTCTTACTTACAACATCACTAATGTGAAAATATGTTTAATAGGAATATATATGTGTAGCCTATATCAGATTGTATGCTGTCTTGGGGAAGGGGGGAGGGAGAGGGAGAAAAATTTAAAACTCAAAATCTTATGGAAGTGATTGTTGATAAATCAAAATAAATTAATAAAAAAAATCCAGATTCTGCTACTTAAAAAAATATATACATATATACTAATATATATATGTACTGATATAAATACAAAAGAATATAGGGATGAGGCACTAACTGGGAGGATCAGAAAAGGCCTGGAAAGCTAGAGATTCTATGAGGCAAAAGTGAGCTAGAAGGGCATTCCAACCTGTGTAAAGGAGCAGAAATGAGAGAAAGAAAGTAAGCCAGTCTGGCTAGAACACAGTCTGTTAGGGGGGTAACATCGATCAGTCAGCAAGCATTTATCAAACATCAACTACTTGCCACATGCTTTGGGGGTTGTAAAATCCATCTGCAAAGATAGGCTACAGACCGTGAAGGACTCTAAATGCCAAACAGAAGAATTTAGACTTTACATAAAGGCAGAAAGAGCTCCTGAAGTCCCATGAGCAAGGTCATGTCAAGGTTATGCCTATGCTTCAGGAATACGATTTTGGTAGCTGTATAAAGGATGGATTGGAAAAGGGAAGAGATTGGAGGGAGGGAAACCAACTAGGAGATTTCTTCAATAGTTCAGGGACATTATGATGAGAGTCTAGATTACAGCGGGCACTCCCTGACCCAGGGTACTTTCTCTTCAACCACGTCGGTAAAGCAGCAGAAAGGTGTCATTTTTCAGATGGGGATCCCCTTTGGCTTCCCTGAAGTCACACCAAGTAGGCAACTGTCTACCCTGCCTACATGTGAGGCCAGCATCATAGGGGAGGACAGCCAATCGTGTCAAGAGAATATTGGGCATCATCCTAGGTAGGGATGAAGAAGACGCTTCCCAGATTGGCGTGTGGATATCTTGGTCTCTTTTAGCTCATTCTTGGTGAGGCAAAAGTGACCGTAGATCCTGGTTTGATTCAAACAATCTCAACTCCTAACGACGTCCAGCAGAGGGATGAATAATCTAGGACAAGTTCACCAAGTAAGCTCACAGTGTCTTTGGCCTGGAGACCAAATAAGAAGTTGTAAACTGCTTTGTGAATTACCATAGAAAGTGTAAACTAATCATTTTCTATTTCACAAAGTCCTTCAAAATTCTCAGAATCCTAGAGCCTAGAAACTGCTTGACTATGTGCTCCTTGAGAGAAGGGACTGTCTTTTGTCTTTCTTTGTATCCCTAGTGCTTAGCACAGTGCCTGGCACATAGGGTGTATACCTGTTGATTGACCATTGACTGACCCAGACAACAGGGACTCGTGAAAGATGGAGGGGGCCTGGTGCAATAGAAATTGTGCTAGATTTGTAGTCAGCTCTGCCATTTACTACCTATGGACCTTGGTAGCATCAAAGGCAGGAGCTGCCCCTCCATGTTTCTGCCCTGGCCCCATTTCCTACATATGTGTCCCTATTTGACCCCTGTGT
>NW_020948885.1:0-4066 GCF_900497805.2 Vombatus ursinus | reverse complement strand
GGAGATACTAAAAAGAAGATGGTGAACCCAGAAGTCACCTGTCAAGGACTAGATTTTGGAGCCAGGTTAATATAATGAAGGAAATCCATGTCTATAAACACAGTAAAAGCCTGCCACCAAGTGATGGTGCTCTCTGAGATCTCTACTACTATGTCAAGAAAGCAGAAACAGGCCCCATCTTCACCCATCACACAGATGCACACTTTCTGGGGCATTCATGAGCAATTAATTTCAGCAGGTTCTCACCTGATGATGCTTATAAACTAAATCCTCAAGCCTGGACTTAAAATCATAGGATTTAAAAGGGATCTTGGAAATTCTCTGGTCTAATGTCTTCATTTTATAAATGAGAAAACTGAGACTCTGAGAGATAAAGGCAAACGCAAACAATCAGTATAGCATAGTGGAAAAGGATGCTAGACAAGGAGACCTGGGTTCAAACTCTGATTCTAACACTTACTAGCTGTATGACCCTGGGCAAGTCACCAAACCTTTCAGTAGCTATTTACTTATCTGTAAAATGGGGATAAGAACATGTGTACTACCAACCTCACAGGGTAGTTGTTGTGATTAAAGAACTTTGTAAACCTTAAAGCATCATATAATTGAGAATCCATAGGCTAATTGATTAATTTAGAGCTGAAGAGATGTTAAATCTCATCTAGTCCAATCCCCTCATTTTATAGATGAATAAACTGAGCCCTAGAGAGCTTAAGTAACTGTCTAGAAGTGATAAGGTACTTCCTTTGAAGGTCCAAATAACACTTTCTTTTAAAATCTAACCAGAAAACTTCATACACCTACTATTTAAGGAATTGTGCTGAAATTTAAAAATAACTAAAGTAGATAAAGAGAAGAATGGTACAGACTAGGGCAAAATCATCATGAAAGTATAGTTGGCTTCCAGAATCCCAGTCTCCCCATTTACCTTTTTTCTTCCTCCTGAAGAGTTCCCTTGTATCTCCCCCACACAACCACCAGGAACCTTCATAAACCATCTTCTTCCCTATTATGACCTGCACTCAGGAATAGCTCTGATGAACCAATTCATATCAAGATGAAAACGATTACTAAGCTCGTGAATGCTGCTTCACAAAGTGTAACTCCACCCAAAAATATATGCATTTTGAGGGTAACCTGATATATTAAACCAAATAAACAAAGATCTAATTATGACATTGTTAAGTATCACAGAATCATAGGATTTTAGAAACAGAGGTCATCTATCCTTTTACAGATGGGGAAAGTGAAATTCAGTGAAGTTTCTCCTCAAAGTCACATACTAATAAGTAGCAGAGGTAGACCAGAACTCCAGTTTCCTGACTCATTTCAGTTGAATTCAACAAGTATTTATTATGAGTCAAGGACTGTGCTAGGTGCTGAAGATACAAACACAAAAACAAAGTGGCCCCTGCCCTCAGGGAACTTATATGCTGGGGGACAAGGGAGGGAGGTGCTAAATGTATATTTAAAATGTATACTAATATGACTAAACAGGAGATAGAGAACATTACAAAATGCAAAATGGATAACTTTGATTACATTAAATTGAAAAGTTTTTGTACAAACAAAGCCAATGCAACCAAGATTAGAAGGAAAGCAGAAAATTGAGAAAGAATTTTTACAACCAGTGTCTCTGATAAGGCCCTCATTTCTACAATATATAGAAAATTTAGTCAAATTTATAAGAATACAAGTCATTCCCCAATTGATAAATGGTCAAAGGATATGAACAGATAATTCTCAGATAAAGGAAGTAAAGCCATCTATACTCATATGAAGAAATGCTCTAAATCACTATTGATTAGAGAAATGCAAATCAAAACAACTCTGAGGTACACCATCGTATTGGCCAACATGACAAAACAGGAAAATGATAAATGTTGGAGAAGATGTGGGAAAATTGGAACATTAATGCATTGTTGGTGGAGTTGTGAACTAAACTAATCTAACCATTTTGTAGAGCAATTTGGAACTATGTCCAAATGGCTATAAAAATGTGCATACCCTTTGACCCAGCAATAGCACTTCTAGGGCTGTATCCCAAAGAGATCATACAAATGGGAAAAGGACCCACATGTACAAAAATATTTATAACAGCTCTTTTTGTGGTGGCAAAGAATTGGAAATTGAGAGGGTACCCATCAATTGGGGAATGGCTGAACAAGTTGTGGTATATGAATGTAATGGAATACTATTGCGCTATAAGAAATGATGAACAGGCAGACTTCAGAAGAACTTGAAAAGACTTGTATGGACTGATGCTGAGTGAAGTGAGCAAAATCAGGAAAATGTACACAGTAACAGCCAGGTTGTGCAATGACTGACTTTGATAGACTTAGCTCTTCTCAGCAATGCAAAGATCTAAGATATCTCCAAAGGCCTCATGATGGAAAATGCTATCCACCTCCAAAGAAAGAACTACGGAGTTTGAATGCAAACTGAAGCATACTATTTGCTATTCTTTTCCTTCTGTTGTGTTTTGTTTCCTCTTTCTGGTGGTTCCTCCTATTGGTTCTAATTCTTACTTACAACATCACTAATGTGAAAATATGTTTAATAGGAATATATATGTGTAGCCTATATCAGATTGTATGCTGTCTTGGGGAAGGGGGGAGGGAGAGGGAGAAAAATTTAAAACTCAAAATCTTATGGAAGTGATTGTTGATAAATCAAAATAAATTAATAAAAAAAATCCAGATTCTGCTACTTAAAAAAATATATACATATATACTAATATATATATGTACTGATATAAATACAAAAGAATATAGGGATGAGGCACTAACTGGGAGGATCAGAAAAGGCCTGGAAAGCTAGAGATTCTATGAGGCAAAAGTGAGCTAGAAGGGCATTCCAACCTGTGTAAAGGAGCAGAAATGAGAGAAAGAAAGTAAGCCAGTCTGGCTAGAACACAGTCTGTTAGGGGGGTAACATCGATCAGTCAGCAAGCATTTATCAAACATCAACTACTTGCCACATGCTTTGGGGGTTGTAAAATCCATCTGCAAAGATAGGCTACAGACCGTGAAGGACTCTAAATGCCAAACAGAAGAATTTAGACTTTACATAAAGGCAGAAAGAGCTCCTGAAGTCCCATGAGCAAGGTCATGTCAAGGTTATGCCTATGCTTCAGGAATACGATTTTGGTAGCTGTATAAAGGATGGATTGGAAAAGGGAAGAGATTGGAGGGAGGGAAACCAACTAGGAGATTTCTTCAATAGTTCAGGGACATTATGATGAGAGTCTAGATTACAGCGGGCACTCCCTGACCCAGGGTACTTTCTCTTCAACCACGTCGGTAAAGCAGCAGAAAGGTGTCATTTTTCAGATGGGGATCCCCTTTGGCTTCCCTGAAGTCACACCAAGTAGGCAACTGTCTACCCTGCCTACATGTGAGGCCAGCATCATAGGGGAGGACAGCCAATCGTGTCAAGAGAATATTGGGCATCATCCTAGGTAGGGATGAAGAAGACGCTTCCCAGATTGGCGTGTGGATATCTTGGTCTCTTTTAGCTCATTCTTGGTGAGGCAAAAGTGACCGTAGATCCTGGTTTGATTCAAACAATCTCAACTCCTAACGACGTCCAGCAGAGGGATGAATAATCTAGGACAAGTTCACCAAGTAAGCTCACAGTGTCTTTGGCCTGGAGACCAAATAAGAAGTTGTAAACTGCTTTGTGAATTACCATAGAAAGTGTAAACTAATCATTTTCTATTTCACAAAGTCCTTCAAAATTCTCAGAATCCTAGAGCCTAGAAACTGCTTGACTATGTGCTCCTTGAGAGAAGGGACTGTCTTTTGTCTTTCTTTGTATCCCTAGTGCTTAGCACAGTGCCTGGCACATAGGGTGTATACCTGTTGATTGACCATTGACTGACCCAGACAACAGGGACTCGTGAAAGATGGAGGGGGCCTGGTGCAATAGAAATTGTGCTAGATTTGTAGTCAGCTCTGCCATTTACTACCTATGGACCTTGGTAGCATCAAAGGCAGGAGCTGCCCCTCCATGTTTCTGCCCTGGCCCCATTTCCTACATATGTGTCCCTATTTGACCCCTGTGT